>NW_024433572.1:0-56535 GCF_017639785.1 Mesocricetus auratus | reverse complement strand
ATTTCCTTTAAATATGAGTTTCTTTAAATTCACATTTGCTTCGCCCAATGTTTCTTTTAGGATAAGCCAGTCTAATTGAAGTTTTGAGTGTCTGGAATGACAGCTCAATTTTTTTGAGCATTGGCTCCTCCTCTTTTAGAATTGGGATGACTTTCATGCACCTAGATTGTAACTCTATTTGAACAGGATTATATTTCTGCCTCCGGTCTACACTAGCACCAGGAAATTGTGTGCTATAAAGACAGGCATTTAGGGAAACATTTATAAACTAAATTGTTTTTTGGGTTTTTTTTTGGTTTTTTTTCTTGCTGAGCCATCCTGTAGGCCCAGAGTTGGCACAAGAAAGATTCCAATTCATTCTGCCTCAGCACTGCTGCCTCAAATGGAGAAAATTTCTGCTTACAGATGAGTCACTCAGGACAAGGCCCAGCATGTAGGTGACACTGCTTTGCAACATGGCATAATTGCCTGTACAGCCCAATGCATTCATATTTCTCTTTCCCTTTTTATTTTTAAATTGTCCCTTCATGTCCTCTCTCCCTCCTTCATCCCTCCCTTTATTTCCTCTGTCTTTTTGTCTGTCTCTTTGTCTCACCTTCTTTTTTATCATTTTTATTTTAATTTTAAATAGCTTGTTTTACATGTCAATCCCAGTTCCCTCTCCCTCCCCTCCTCCGGCACTTCCCTTCCCACACCATCCAACCCTATTGCCAAATCCTTCCACATAGGGGTATCTAGAGTCTGTCATTTTACTCTTGGTAGGGTCCAGGCACTCCCCTAAGAGACCAGGCTGAGAGAGCATCCCTCTTTGTGCTATAGGCACATGATGACTCTTTGTATTCCAGGGATAGACACTGATCCACAGCTCAGGGCCCCATAGGTTGCCCAGGCCTTCTGGCTGACACTCACATTTGGGGGGTCCAGATCAGTCCCATGCTGGCCTCCCCACTGTCACTCTGGGGTCCAAGAGCTCTCCCCTGTTCAGACCAGCTGTCTCTGCTGTTTTTATCAGCCCATTCTTTGCCAATTTGCGCATCTCTCCTCTGTTTCTGTCACTGGGTTCCATGGGTTCAGTTTAGTGTTTAACTGTGTGTGTTTGCCTCTGCTTCCATCAGTCACAGGATGAAGGCTCCAGGATGGTTATAGACATCAAGTTCATTATCAGGAATGGGCATCTCCACTATTGCTCAGCATGCCAATTGGTGACATCCCTTTAGATCACTAGAGGTCACATTGGTGCCTGATCTGTCTTCTAACATATGATTCCCTCTTCCCTCTATTCTACCCCTAGGTTTTTCAAGGCCATCTGACTTCATGGTGATTCATACCAGCAGAGAACACATGGATCTCAGTCTCAACCAAGAAATCATGTGGAAAATGTCCTCTCTTGTAAAATGGGAGAACACTAGACCTGCCTCAAATGCTACAGCTGCCTCAGATTGTGTAAAATCTTAGACACTGCATTGGCGATCAAACTGAGAAAAGCCATCTTCAGCCCCCAACCCTCAAGGTCTGCCTGTGCCACAGGGAAACTCTGTCATCTACCTGGGTAGTGGCCAACATCACAGAGGCAGGAAATTATGACACTGATGAAGCCTCTAGGGTGGTGCCTGAGACGACCTGCTCTGTGGGCTGCGAGTTCTGGTGGGGAACAACAGTGGAAGCTGAGGCAGAAACCTGGGATGCCAGTCGACTTCCCGCGCATGGAGAGAGAAGGTGCATGCCAGGAATGTGTGGGGCTGTTGGTGTCCCTGCCTGCAGTGTTCGCTGGTGCTGGCCTAGGACCATGTCCTGAGTCTGCGGGCCTCTCAGCGGGCATCCTCGAGGATGAGAGGCAGAGATAAACATAGGAAACAGGAGGCCTCCGGTTTCTCGGGGCTCTTCTGATGCGGCCAGGCTGAGTGTGACCCCTTCGAGCTTTGGTCCAGATGTGCTGGCTTTCCTGGGCAGCCTGGAGCAGGTGGCTGCCATTGGCAGTGGCTGTCCATACAGGAGTGGATGGGTCAGGAGATAGAGGAAGCACCCTAGGCTGAGACTAATTGAACAACTGGCATAACTCTGTGTCAGCTTCCCCGAGTATCCTAGTCAAGAAGTGCTTGGAGCTCTAACTTCACTGTGTCTGAATGGCCAGGCAGAGTCATAGGGCAATATTTCCTTCATCAGAACTATCACGATGATTGTGTGTGCCCGATGTTTGTAGCCGCCTTTAGTGTTTACTTTTTCTTCCCTGTCAAATGGGGCACTGCCATGGACAGAAGTTTGTTTCAGGCACATCGGTCTGGTAGTGAGGCTGGAGTGCACAGGAGAACTGAGGCAACTTTCATATAATTAGGGGAGATGCGAGCTAAAGTATCAGAAGTGCAGAAGAAATGTGAGGAGGACAGGCAAGCGGTTCATCTATAGTGTAAGATTGAGTTGACGTTTGGAGAATGAGAGAAAAGTAAGAAGTTAGAAAGTGCTTTGAAGTGTCATCGGGTGAAGATGTCCTGAGGTCAGACTGATGAAGTGTAAACCTGGGTCACTTAAGCAAATGCTGGAGTTGCAAACTGGGTGGACGCTTTAGGAACTCTCAAAGAGCCCGGCGGAAGAGGGCAAAGAGGCAGCTGAGAATGAGTGTAGAGTCACTGTAGTGCACTGTCACAGAAGCTGAGAAGTCAGGGAGGTCTCAAGGAGGGGAAAGAGTGGTCAGTGACTTGGAATGACAATTTGTAGTCGCACTGTACAATTGAAAGACGTGGACCACAAATATTAGTTTTAAATGTTCCAACAGACACGTTTGTAAGGGTTACAAGAAACAGGTGAAATTAGCTTTAATGATTTGTTAATCCAGCATGGGTAAAAGTTTTATTTTATCATGTAACCAGTATAAAAAGTAACTTGTTTTCCTCTGTAGATAGTAGACTCGACAGTGAACAGAAACATTATCTGATTCTACAATATCCTGGGCACATGTTACACCTTTTTGTTGTGTAAAAGAAACCCAGTTCCTCTTTGATGCAGGAAGAATTCTTCTTTGGTTTTCATAATGCCTTGCCCAGTTCCTTGTTTAAGTTGAATAAAGCAAGAATTTAGGCAATGATATGTATCATTGGCTTACAGGTAAATTAGATTTAAATATTCAGTTTTAATTAAAAATGTACACTATACATTTACACAGAAGTTTAAGAAAGTGACTCACAATAATTATAACTTCATTACAAAGCTATCAAAATAACATTGGGGAAAAGAGCCTTTATAGTTGCCAGGTTTGGTGGCATGCATTTGGAGTTCATGTCTTATTTAAACAAGTTCTTTAGATAGTATATACAGAACAAGTTCTCTGGTTTTATTTTATTCATTCATTTATTCTACTTGTTTCCCTGGCACTATTCTAGATCTTTTATAAATTATTTCTTAGAGCTTGAGATTGCTTAGTATTTGTTCATCTTCAAATCACATTTTTTTACACAGTGTTTCATGCTGTCTTTATGCCTAGTTTTGGTGATGCTGAGTTACTTAAAGTGATCAAAAATCACCATAACAAGAGTTTTGCTTTCTCAGTAATAATGTGTGAATCAATACATTGTGATTTTGTAAGTACTTAGTAAACAGGTTAAAAGTGTTTTTAAGTGCTTTCATACACTCTATTTTGATCATTGGAAGAATGTTTTTTGTTTTTTTGAGACATAATTTCTCTGTATTGTTTTGGAGGCTATTCTATAACTTGCTCTGTATACCAGGCTGGCCTTGAACTAACAGAGATCTGCCTGCCTTTGCCTCCTGAGTGCTGGGGTTAAAAGCATGGGCCACCAATGCCCTGCTCATTAGAAGATTTTAACAGGTGATGATTCTTAATTTTATGCAGACTAAAAACAATGTTTAGATATCTTCACGATTTTTATTTAAAATTATATTTTGCAGTTCCAGACAGAGTTAACCAAGCTGGCCTCGAACTCAGATACACACCTGGCTCTACATCCAAAGTGCTTGGATTCAATTGTATGCCATTTTGCCTGTCTTGTTATTTATATTATGTCTGAATTTTGACTGTGTGAGCCACCCCGTCCTGTGAGTCACAATTCTTATTTTGCTTTTGAGGTACTAGGAATAGGATATAAGATTTATTAATGAGGACTGGGGGCAGAGATTCAGTCCAAGGGAAGCAATACAGTGTCCAAAGGCACTGTGATCAGTCATACACAATCCTGTATCATATTATTAAATTAATTCACAGAATAAATTAAAAAGAATATACCCCCTCTCCTGTTTTCTTCTGTTAGTAGTCAGTAAGGTTCCTTTTCCTTTTTTCTTAAGGCTTCATGGGTTTTCTGTTTTGCTATTTCAAGACAGCATTTCTCAGTAGCTATGGAGCCAGTCCTGGAACTCACTCTGTAGTCCTGGTCTCTAGACCAGGCTGGCCTTAAATTCAGAGAACTGCCTGCCTCTGCCTCCCCAGTGCTTGAATTAAAGGCATGTTCTATGATTGCCCGGATCATTTTGGTGTTTCCAGACAGGGTTTCTCTTTGTAGTCCTGGCAGTCCTGGAACTCATTCTGTAGATAAGGCTGGTCTCAAACTCTGCCTCCTGAGTGATATGATTAAAGTGTGAAACCACTGCCTGGTTAAGGCTTTATGATTTTTGTTGAAGCAATTTGTTTTATATCTCATGTTTATGGGAGACTTAGAAATTTATTTTAACAAGCTTAGTTGCTGGCATGATCTTGCTAAGCTTTTTTTGTGCTGGTGGTGATATTTTGAAACTGGGTCTCACATTGTGACCCAGTCTGCCATTAAACTTGTTTGTTCCACCTTAGCCTCCTGGATCACAGGTGTGAGCTACCACACTCTGTAATTTTAATTGTCATCTTACTTGTCTTGAAAAATATTTCATCTTGTTAAGTGGTAAATTCTTATTTTTCTTTTTAAGAAATGTTGCTTGGGAAAATGGAAGAAGAAATGAAGCAAAAAATGCAAGAAATGGAAGAAAAAACAAAGCAAAAAATGCAAGAATTGGAAGAAGAATCATACCAAAAAAGGCAGGAAATGGAAGAAGAAACAAAGCAAAAAATGCAAGAAATGGTAGAAAAAACAAAGGAAAAATGAAAAAATGGAAGAAGAAACAAACCAAAAAAGGCAGGAAATGGAAGAAGAAACAAAGCACAAAATGCGAGAAATGGAACAAAAAACAAACCAAAAAATGCAAGAAATGGAAGAAAGAACAAACCAAAAAATTCATAAAAGGCAACAAACGGATGAACAGATAAACAGAAAATTGCAAGAAGCAATGCAAACACTGCAAGGGTTGAAAACTGAAATAGAGTCATTAAAAAAACACAATCTGAAGAAAGGCAGAAAATAGAAAAGCTGGACAAACAGTCAGGCACTACCGATACAAGCATCACCAACAGAATAGAAGAGATGGAAGAGAGAATTTCAAGTGTTGAAGATACGCTAGGAGAAATGGATTTATCAACCAAAGAAAACCTTAAATCCAACAAATCCTTAACACAAAACATCCAGGAAATATGGGACACCATGAAAAGACCAAACCTAAGAAAAATAGGTATAGAAGAAGGAGAACAAATCCAGCTCAAAGGGGCAGAAGGCATATTCAACAAAATCATAGAAGAAAACTTTCCCAACTTTAAGAAAGACATGCCAATGAAGGTACAAGAAGCCTACAGAACACCAAATAGAGTGGACCACAAAATAAAATCCCCTCGCCACATAATAATCAAGACCCAAAACATACAGAATAAAGAAAGAATATTAAGAGCAGCTAAGGAAAAAGGTCAAGTAACATATAAAGGCAGACCGATCAGAATTACACCTGATTTCTCCATGGAAACGCTGAAAGCCAGAAGGTCCTGGATAGATATTCTACCTACACTAAGAGACCACGGATGCCAGCCCAGACTACTATACCCGGCAAAGCTCTCAATCACTATAGACGGAGAAAACAAGATATTCCATGACAAAACTAGATTCAAGCAATATGTGTCCACTAACCCAGCCCTACAGAAAATTTTGCAAGGAAAACTCCAACCCAAGGAAGCTAACTACAACCAGAAAAACATAAGCATTAGAGAATCTCTCTCTACCAACAGCCAAAAGAACAAAGTTGTGAAATTCCACACATAATTCCACCAACAACAACCATCGCAAATCGAAGAAGGATGAGCAATCATTGGTCATTAATATCCCTCAATATTAATGGCCTTAACTCACCCATAAAAAGGCACAGACTAGCAGATTGGATTCGAAGACAGAACCCTTCCTTCTGCTGCATACAGGAAACACACCTCACCCTTAAAGACAGACATTAAGTGAGAATTAAAGGTTGGGAAAAATTTTTTCAATCGAATGGACCCAAGAAACAAGCCGGGTTAGCAATCCTAATATCTAACAAACTAGACTTTAAAATAAAATCAATCAAAAGAGATGAAGGAGGTCATTACATACTCATCACAGGTGAAACGCACCAAGAGGATGTGTCTATTCTGAACATCTATGCCCCAAATACAAAGGCATCCACATTCGTTAAAAAAACATTATTAGAACTTAAATTTCATCTAAAGCCCCACACAGTTATAGTGGGAGATTTCAACACAACACTCTCACCACTAGACAGGAATACCAAACAGAAACTCAACAAAGAAGTAAAAGGGCTAATAGAAGTAATGACCCAACTGGAATTAACAGATATCTATAGAATATTTCATCCACATAAAAAAGAATATACCTTCTTCTCACCACCACATGGAACCTTCTCAAAAATCGACCACATACTTGGCAACATATCAAACCTCAGCAGCTACAAAAAAATTGGAATAACTCCATGCATCTTATCAGACCACCATGCTTTAAAATTAGAATTCAACAACAACACAAATTGCAGAAAACCTACAAACTCATGGAAATTGAATAATGCTCAACTGCACCATCCCTGGGTCAAAGAGGAAATAAAAAAAGGAATTAAAGACTTCCTCGAATTCAATGAGAATGAAGACACAACATACCCAAACCTATGGGACACTTTGAAAGCAGTGCTACGGGGAAAGTTCATAGCGCTAAATGCTCACATAAAGAAACAGAAGAACAGTTATACCAGAGAATTAACATCACAGCTGAAAGCTCTAGAACACAAAGAAGCACACTCCCCCAGGAGGAGTAGATGCCAGGAAATAATCAAATTGAGGGCTGAAATCAATAAAGTAGAAACCAGGAAAACAATACAAAGAATCAACGCAACGAAGAGTTGGTTCTTTGAGAAAATCAACAAGATAGACAAACCTTTGTCCAAACTTACCAAACAGCAGAGAGTGAACACGCAAATTAACAAAATTAGAAATGAAAAGGGGGACATAACAACAGACTCTGAGGAAATCCAGAGAATCATTAGGTCATACTTTGAAAACCTGTACTCCACAAAATTCGAAAATTTAAAGGAAATGGATGACTTCCTGGACAGCTATCAATTGCCAAAACTAAATCAAGAACAGATAAGCAATTTAAATAGACCTATAACCCCTATGGAAATAGAAGCTGTCATCAAAAGTCTCCCAACCAAAAAAAGCCCAGGTCCAGATGGCCTCAGTGCAGAATTCTACCAGAAATTCAAAGAACAGCTTATACCAATTCTTCTCAAAGTGTTCCACACAATAGAAGCAGAAGGGTCTTTGCCAAACTCTTTCTATGAGGCTTCAATAACCTTGATCCCCAAGCCACACAAAGATACAACCAAGAAAGAGAACTTCAGACCAATATCCCTCATGAACATTGATGCAAAAATACTCAATAAAATACTGGCAAATCGGATCCAAGAACACATCAAAACAATCATTCACCACGATCAAGTAGGTTTCATCCCAGGGATGCAGGGATGGTTCAACATACGAAAATCCATCAACGTAATCCACCATATAAACAAGCTGAAAAACAAAAATCACATGATCATCTCACTAGATGCTGAAAAAGCCTTTGACAAAATCCAACACCCCTTCATGATAAAGGTCTTGGAGAGATCTGGGATAACAGGGACATACTTAAACATAATAAAAGCCATATACAGTAAACCAACAGCCAACATCAAACTAAATGGACAGAAACTCAACGCAATTCCTCTAAAATCAGGAACAAAACAAGGCTGTCCACTCTCTCCATACCTTTTCAACATGGTACTTGAAGTTCTAGCTATTGCCATACGACAACAAAGGGGGATCAAGGGGATACAAATTGGGAAGGAAGAAGTCAAACTTTCACTGTTTGCAGACGATATGATAGTTTACATCAATGACCCAAAGAACTCTACCAGGGAACTCTTACAGCTGATTAACACCTTCAGCAAAGTGGCAGGTTACAAGATCAACTCAAGAAAGTCAGTAGCCCTACTATATACAGATGATAAAAGGGCTGAAAGAGAAATCAGAGAAACATCACCCTTTACAATTGCCACAAACAACATAAAATACCTTGGGGTAACGCTAACCAAACAAGTGAAAGACCTGTATCGTAAGAACTTTGAATCTTTAAAGAAAGAAATTAAAGAAGCCCTCAGAAAATGGAAAGATCTCCCATGCTCTTGGATAGGTAGGATCAATGTAGTAAAAATGGCAATCCTGCCAAAAGCAATCTACAGATTCAATGCTATCCCCATTAAAATCCCAGCACAATTCTTCACAGACCTTGAAAGAACAATAATCAATTTTGTATGGAAAAACAAAAGACCCAGGATAGCCAAAACAACCCTGTTCAACAAGGCAACGTCCGGAGGCATCACTATCCCTGACCTCAAGCTCTATTATAGAGCTATAGTCCTGAAAACAGCTTGGTATTGGCACAAAAATAGACAGGCAGACCAATGGAATCGAATTGAAAATCCGGGTATTAACCCACACACGTACGAACATCTGATCTTTGACAAAGAAGCTAAAAATATACAATGGAATAAAGAAAGCATCTTCAACAAATGGTGCTGGCATAATTGGAGACTGGCATGTAGAAAAATGCGGATCGATCCATGTTTATCGCCATGCACAAAACTTAAGTCCAAATGGATCAAAGACCTCAACATAAATCCAGCCACACTGAACCTCTTAGAAGAGAAAGTGGGTGGTACCCTTGAAAGAATTGGTACAGGAGACAGCTTCCTGAACATAACACCAGTAGCACAGACAGTGAGATCAACAATTAATAAATGGGACCTACTGAAACTGAGAAGCTTCTGTAAGGCAAAGGACACAGTCAGCAAGACAAAAAGGCAGCCCACAGAATGGGAAAAATATTCACTAATCCCACATCTGACAGAGGGTTGATCTCCAAAATTTACAAAGAACTCAAGAAGCAAGTCTCCAAAACAGCAAAGGACCCAATTAAGAAGTGGGCTGCAGAACTAAATAGAGAGTTTTCAATAGAGGAGTCTAAAATGGCTGAGAGGCACTTGAGAAAGTGCTCAACATCCTTAGCCATCCGGGAAATGCAAATCAAAGCAACTCTGAGATACCATCTCACTCCTGTCAGAATGGCTAAAATCAAAAACACCAATGACAATTTATGCTGGAGAGGATGTGGTGAAAGGGGGACACTCCTCCATTGCTGGTGGGAGTGCCAACTGGTTCAGCCACTTTGGAAAGCAGTATGGAGATTCCTCAGAAAAATGGGAATAAACCTACCACAAGACCCAGCAACTGCACTCTTAGGCATATATCCAAAAGATGCCCATTCATATAACAAAGATGTCTGTTCCACTATGTTCATAGCAGCTTTATTTGTAATAGCCAGAACTTGGAAGCAACCTAGATGTCCCTCACCCGAAGAATGGATAGAGAAAATGTGGTACATCTACACAATGGAGTACTATTCAGCAGAAAAAAGTAATGGAATCATGAGATTCGCAGGCAAATGGATGACACTAGAAGAAACCATCCTGAGTGAGGTAACCCAGTCACAAAAAGAGAAACATGGCATGTACTCTCTCATATATGGATTTTAGACATAGATCTGGGGAGTGCCAGCCTACAATCCTATTGCCAGAGAGTCTGGGAAACAGAAACTTCATTTACTGGCTGGTTAAGTACTGAGCTGAACTCAAGAAAGCCAGTATCAGAGAGGGAGGTCTGATGATCAAAGGGATTAAGACTGGGCTGGTTTAACCCCAAGAAACAGCTGACCAGACAAAGGTTAACTCTTGAATCCCAGGCATCAGCCTGGGAATCCAGCATGGGACTGATCAAGACCCCCTGAATCTGGGTGTCAGTGAGGAGGCCTAGGTATTCTATTGAGCCTTGGACAGCAGATCAGTACCCATCCCAAGTATACACACGGTCTCTAGACTCCCATAGAACAATGTGAGGTGCACTCTCACCCTGAACTCTTGGGGAAGGGTCTAGGCCCTGCCCTATATGAAATGACAGACTATGGACACCCCCATGGAGGGCCTCACCCTCCCTGGGGGAATGAGGGGATAACAGGGGGGATGGGGGGAGGGCACGGGAGGAGGGGAGGGAAAGGGAGAGGGACCTCGTACTGACTTGTGAAGCAACCTTGTTTCTTATCTAAATTTAAAATGGAAAATAAAAAATATTAATAAAAAATAAATCTATAAAAAAAAAGAACTTTGAAACTTTAAAGAAAGAAATTAAAGAAGCCCTCAGAAAATGGAAAGATCTCCCATGCTCTTGGACAGGTAGGATCAATGTAGTAAAAATGGCAATCCTGCCAAAAGCAATCTACAGATTCAATGCAATCCCCATTAAAATCCCAGCACAGTTCTTCACAGACCTTGAAAGAACAATAATCAATTTTGTATGGAAAAACAAAAGACCCAGGATAGCCAAAACAACCCTGTTCAACAAGGCAACATCCGGAGGCATCACCATCCCTGACCTCAAGCTCTATTATAGAGCTATAGTCCAGAAAACAGCTTGGTATTGGCACAAAAATAGACAGGTAGACTAATGGAATCGAATTGAAAACCCGGGTATTAACCCACACACGTACGAACATCTGATCTTTGACAAAGAAGCTAAAAATATACAATGGAATAAAGAAAGCATCTTCAACAAATGGTGCTGGCATAATTGGAGACTGGCATGTAGAAGAATGCAGATCGATCAATGTCTATCGCCATGCACAAAACTTAAGTCCAAATGGATCAAAGACCTCAACATAAATCCAGCCACACTGAACCTCTTAGAAGAGAAAGTGGGTGGTACCCTTGAAAGAATTGGTACAGGAGACAGCTTCCTGAACATAACACCAGTAGCACAGACAGTGAGATCAACAATTAATAAATGGGACCTACTGAAACTGAGAAGCTTCTGTAAGGCAAAGGACACAGTCAGCAAGACAAAAAGGCAGCCCACAGAATGGGAAAAATATTCACTAATCCCACATCTGACAGAGGGTTGATCTCCAAAATTTACAGAGAACTCAAGAAGCAAGTCTCCAAAACACCAAAGGACCCTATTAAAAAGTGGGCTGCAGAACTAAATAGAGAGTTTTCAATAGAGGAGTCTAAAATGGCTGAGAGGCACTTGAGAAAGTGCTCAACATCCTTAGCCATCCGGGAAATGCAAATCAAAACAAATCTCAGATACCATCTCACCCCTGTCAGAATGGCTAAAATCAAAAACACCAATGACAATTTATGCTGGAGAGGATGTGGTGAAAGGGGGACACTCCTCCATTGCTGGTGGGAGTGCCAACTGGTTCAGCCACTTTGGAAAGCAGTGTGGAGATTCCTCAGAAAAATGGGAATAAACCTACCACAAGACCCAGCAACTCCACTCTTAGGCATATATCCAAAAGATGCCCATTCATACAACAAAGATGTCTGTTCCACTATGTTCATAGCAGCTTTATTTGTAATTGCCAGAACGTGGAAGCAACCTAGATGTCCCTCACCTGAAGAGTGGATAGAGAAAATGTGGTACATCTACACAATGGAGTACTATTCAGCAGAAAAAAAGTAATGGAATCATGAGATTCGCAGGCAAATGGATGACACTAGAAGAAACCATCCTGAGTGAGGTAACCCAGTCACAAAAAGAGAAACATGGCATGTACTCTCTCATATATAGAATTTAGACATAGATCTGGGGAGTGCCAGCCTACAATCCTATGGCCAGAGAGTCTGGGAAACAAATTTTATTTAGTGGCTGATCGAAGAAGAGGCAGACTCCCTTGGTTAAGTACTGAGCTGAACTCAAGAAAGCCAGTAACAGAGAGGGAGGACTGATGATCAAAGGGATTAAGACTGGGCTGGTTTAACCCCCAGAAACAGCTGACCAGACAAAGGTTAACTCTTGAATCCCAGGCATTAGCCTGGGAAGCCAGCATGAGACTGATCAAGACCCCCTGAATCTGGGTGTCAGTGAAGAGGCCTAGGGAATCTATTGAGCCTTGGGCAGCAGATCAGTACCCATCCCAAGTATACACACGGACTTTGGACTCCAATAGAACAATGTGAGGTGCACTCTCACCCTGAACTCTTGGGGAAGGGTCTAGGCCCTGCCCTATATGAAATGACACACTATGCACACCCCCATGGAGGGCCTCACCCTCCCTGGAGAAATGAGGGGATAACCGGGGGGTTGGAGGGTACGGGAGGAAGGGAGGGAATGGGAGAGGGACCTGGATCTGACTTGTGAAGCAATCTTGATTCTTATCTAAATTTAAACTGGAAAATAAAATTAAAAAAAAAAGAAATGTTGCTTGGTGTTGAGCTGGAAAAGAGTACAAGGTGCTTCTGGAAATTTTCAAGGTATACATATTTTCTTTATTCGTTGCTACCATGTTAACCTGCTTGTATAATTCACTAACTTGTTTTACTTTAATTTTCCTATTAGAACATACTAAAAGATAATTTAGAATGTTTTGGCTGATATTTGGGTTTGAAAGATCAAAAGTTGAAACAAAAATGAGGTAGAAGAGGAAAAGTTCATATACTAAACTGAACAAATCTGGTAGTTTCTTCTTAAACCAAGATTTTATAACTGCCTGAAAGTTTGTGTATGACTTTCTGCATGTGAGCATGTGAGTGCAGTCCCCACCAAAGCTGGAAAAGATCCCTTGGAGCTGGTGTTATAGCTGCTTTCCAGCTGCCTGACAAGGGACCTTGGAATCTGCCTTCTGTTACAAGTGTGTTGTGTCCTTAATTGCTGTGCTGTCTCTAATTCTGCCACTAGTTCTTGCATGTATCAGGCCCTTTTAGTACAAAAGGAAGGCCGTCTGGTCCAGTTGGATTGATTAGAGCTCAGAAACAGAAGAAAGATAGCACATGACTTATCATTTTTTATTGAGATTTATGTATTTATTAGTTTGTTTTCATTTTTCAAGTCAGGGTTTCACTGTGTACTTTTGGACACTGTCCTGGAACTTACTCTGTAGACTATGCTGGCCTTGAACTCACAGAGATCTGCCTGCCTCTGCATCCCATGTGCTGGGATTAAAGGCGAGGGCCACCAACACAGAGCTGAGGACTAGGTATCCTAACTCTGGTCCTCACACTTCTATGGCTGCTGCTTCGCAGCCACAAAGACATATTACTTTTGAAGTAAATTATCTTTCATTCTAGAAAGAAACACTGTTTAACTCCCTGCCTTTCTCCTTTTGGTACTATGGATTAAGTATAGTGCTTCATATATGTAATTGTTAGTACCTTGCCTTGATTTGGAAATATTTTATTATGGATAATTTATACCTGTATAAAATTGAGATAAAGCAACAACTACAAGGTTGTCATCATACAACTTTAATAATTATCAGTTTAAGGTCAGTCATATCACTGGTCAATTTGTTGTGTCTGTCTATCTATCTATCATCTATCTATCATCTATCTATCTATCTACCTATCTATCTATCTATCTATCTATCTATCTAATATTTTTCTCTTTGTAGCCCTCACTGTCCTTGTACTCTGTAGCCTGGTCTGAAATTCTCCCTGATCTGCCTCTTCCTCCAAGTGCTGTGATCCAACGTGTGTACCACAATGCTTGGCTTTTTGTCTTTCTATATTTTAATATAAATTCTGAATCATAAAAATTTTGTTTTGCTCCTTTTCCTTGTTGGGAAAATGGGGGCTATAGGAAAAATATCCAAAATAAATTCATAATATCTAAAAATACTGGTTGTTGTTCCTAATGTAGAAAAATAATTGTCATGTTGTCCAGTTAATATTTAAGTGCTTTTTAATGGTTCTCTATTGTTAGCTTTTAAATTTTTATTTCATTCAGTATCTGTATGAGCTTTGTATATTGGGAATTTTTCTGTCTTTTTATAGCTATTGTAGTCCTCATTTGCTCTTAGTAAAATAATGTACTTAATTTCAATTTTCTCCTTTCCTCTTGTTTTTCATTTACATAACACACAAACACACACACACACAGATCAACTCAGTATACATTTCTTCCCACTTTTCAAATTTTTGCTGCCCATTAATTAATATTTTATGATACTAATCTACTCTAGTGATTTGTAGAAACTATGAATTAATGTGTAATGTGATGTCATATTTTTGCAGATTCTAAAATCTTGTTGAGGTAGCGAGGTGCTACAGATAGGAGACCTGACTGCAACTTTCACCTGCAAGTTCGTCCCCAGCAACCACTAGGGTTGAAAAGAGAAAACTGACCTCCACATGTGTGATGTGACATCCACAGGCACACACACAATATATAAATAAGCGCCAAAGATGGAATCAGAGGCAAACACCTACAGTTAAATACTGAACAGAACCCAAGGAACCCAGCGACAGAGAGAGAGGAGCGAAGATCAAATTGGCAAAGAATGGGCTGATAAAACCAGCAGAGACAGCTGATCCGAACAAGAGAGAGCTCTTGGACCCCCGACCGACAGCTGGGAGGCCAGCATGGGACCGATACAGACCCCCTGAATGTGAGAGTCAATGAGGAGGCCTGGGCTATCTATGGGGTCCTGAGCAGTGGATCAGTGTTTATCCCTCGAATACTAACAGACATCGTGTGTGCATAACACAAAGAGGGTTGCTCTCTCTGCCTGGACTCTTAGGGAAGTGCCTTGACCCTACCCTGAAAGAAATGATAGACTCTAGATATCCCCTATGCAGAAGGAATTGGCAATAGGGTGGGAAGATGGGGAGATGGTGGAGGGGTGTGGGAGCAGGGGATGGAGAGGGAACTGTGATTGACATGTAAAACAAGCTATATAAAATTAAACTAAAAGAATTTTTTAAAAATTGTTGAATTAGTCAGTGCTGTTGTATGGTTTATAGGAAAAAGTTTGTTATGGTGTTTTTCTGTTTGTTTTTGAGATAGGGTTTTGATGGGGGAAGTCTTTTGTATGTTTATTTTTATTGGTCGATTAATAAAGCACTGGTGGACAATAGGGAAGCAAGATAGGTGTGACTAGGTGAGGAGGAGGATTCTGGGAAATGGAGGCACAGTCAGTCACCATGTAGGGCACAAGAGGAGTAAGAGTTTCAGACCATTTCTCCGGTTAAGTGAGCTCCACATGGAAATACTCAGATTAGCAGTAATGGGTTAATAATTAAATCTGACATAGCCTACAAGAATCTGCAGCAAAACGGCCAACAGCTTCATAATTAATGTATCATTCTGTGTGTTCATTGGGGATTGACACGACTCTGGGATCAGGCTAATGGGAAGAATGATCATTACAGGGTTTCCCTGCATAGCTTTGGAGCCTGCCCTGGAACTAGCTTTTAGAGAACAGGCTGGTCTCTATCTCATAGAGACTCACCTGCCTCTGCCTCCCAGGTCCGGGGATTAATGGTGTGCACCACCACTGCCTGGCTAGGATTTACTATTTTATTTACTTTCATTGGTGCTTTGCTTGCACGCATGTATGTGCATGGGTTTCAGATTCACTGGAACTGGAATTGTGAACTGCCATGTGGATGATGGGAATTGAACCTGGGTCCCTCTGGAAGAGAAGTTATTGCTCTTCACTGCTGAGCCTCCCTTTTGTTCCTCTTCGCAGTGTTTTTGTTTTAAGCTGTGCTGTATTTAGCATTTACCAAGTAGTATTTTTATGCTACCATATTCTATTTGTATGGTCATAAAAGATAGTTTTGTGTTTAATTTACATTGATATCTGATAAACATGAATCAGTTGGCATATTTCCTTTGTATAGTGATAAAAATTGCTTCAATATTATGTTCTGCGTATTGACTGTGGTCATGGTGTACACCTATAATCCCAGCACTTCAGAGGGAAAGATAGGCAGATAGATCTCTGTGCAGTCTAGGCCAACCTGGTTGATAGTGACAGAACAGCTGTGTTTATACACAGAAACATTGTCTATTAAAAATACAAAGGTAAGAGATGGAGGTAGGTGAGGAAACAGGTAATGCTGTACTTGCTGTGAACATGTTTGAAACCTTTCTATCGAGAAGTGATTTTATTTACAAAACAATTGGTTTATGAATTTTAAAAAGTCTTATTACATAAACATTTTCACATGTTTAAGTAACTGATGTGTTTAGTACTAGTGAAAATTTGCCAGAGTTGTGTCCTTTGTAACCTGTTCTATACATAGGTGTACTTTGAATATTGTTAATACATAAGATTTCTTTTAAGTCCACGCTGCGCTCCCCCACCCTGAGGAGTGGGGTCTGTGTAGTTTTGTTTTGTCTTATTTTTTTGAGACAGGTTTTCTCTTTGTAGTTTTGGAGAATGTCCTGGAAATCACTCTGTACATCAGACTGGCTTTGAACTCACAAGACCTGTCTTCCTCTGTCTCTTGAGCTCTCATATGAAAGAAGTGTGCCACCACTGCTGGGCTAGAATACTGTTATTTTTGTCAACATATTTCTCCTTTCATTTATGTGAGTATTCATCGTATCCCAGCCTTGGGATGGCCATACAGAAGTGATCATAATTTAAAAAAATAAACAATGTAAGCAGATAAGGTAATTACTATGAAGAAAATTGTGAGTGTTTTGAGATATGAACACTCACAATGTTTTCTAAGTTATACAGGGAGTTACTCAGGGAGTAGTTACCAAAGAATAGATATATGATTCTTATGGATGTCTTTACAAGAGTTTGCATTGAGGTGGCTGAGAGACAGTCAGTGATTATTAACAGAAACCACTATCTGATTTTCATACAGATGTGAATCTATTGTTTATGAACATTATTTAAATCTAAATCTTGGATGTTACTTAAATCACTTGCAGTATTATCTACACAATGAAATTTAAAATGCTTTAGTCTGTTTAATACATTTAACATGATCATAGTGTTTTGCTACCTAATGTGTTGCGATTTCATTGTAAAAGAATATACTTGGGAGATTATATTCAAAGGGTATTTGTTTAGCATGCTGTATACATGGATGTTTTTTAAGTTTCAGATATGTCCTAAAGCTGAGTTATTTAATATTTTTAAATGATACCCATTTCATATGTGAAGTATTTGAGAAGTATTATAATTTTAAGTGCAATAAATAAGGAGAAATATTTTCCTATGAAAAGGAAGGAAATAGTGTAATTTTAACCTGAGTTTTATATACTTTGTCCTTTATTTTTGCAACAGCTAAAGTGGCTAAACGACTAAAAGAATTCCTAGAAGAATATGACGATGATAGAGATGATCAACAGTAATATAGGTAAGAAAGTGTAAATTGATGGGCTGTTATTGAATACGAGGATACAGGTGTCTCATTTGTCTTTATAGGGGAGTCCATGATGGAGGATCCCCTCCCCCAGGATTTATTACATATATAGTGTTCTCCCTGTATTTTCGACTGTAGACCATAAGAGGGCACTAGATTTCATTATGGATGGTAGCTGGGAATTGAACTCAGGACCTCTGGAGGAGGAGCCAGTGCTTTTAACCACTGTGCCAACTCCCCAACACTGAAGGATCATTTTTTTAAGATTCAAGAAGTGGGAACCAGATTGAATTGTGGTTGCTGGGAATTAAACTCTGAATACCTGGAAGAGCAGTCAGTGCTCTTAACCTCTGAGCCATCTCTCCACCTGGAGGGTCATTTTTGAAAAGCCATTTAGATTCAGGAATTTGTCTTCATTGTTTTCAAAAGTGACTCAACTGATCCCTACCTAACATCTCCGTACCGATACATTACAGTGAAGTTATGAATTGAACCACCCTGTCTTTGATTTGATGACCCATTCTGCTTTGTAATTCAGGCTGGCCTTGAATTTACAACTTCCTGCCTTGGCCTACAGATTGGGATTAAAATCACGTATATCATTTGGTGGGACAATGAACCTCATGCTTGTTAAGCATTCACTCAATATTTTCTGAGTTACACCCTCATCCCCAAAATCTTAGCAGTTCTTGTATTGTCTTCACACCTGAAAAAATACAAATTAAGAGTTGTAAATTCACTTGAAGAGGCACAGAAAGGCTGTCTGCTCCTTGAATGATACCTCTTAGCTTTTAGAGTGATTTTTAAATAAAATGGCAATGCGTGCTTACTTGTTACACATTAATTTAGAGAGCAAGCACACTGTCTTGGGTGTTCTATATATGTAGAACACTTGTTTCTTAGATTAGCATTCAGTTTTGTGGTTTCTGGTATTGAGAAAACCACTGCTGGGTACTAGGCAGTGATTTGGATATTAAATGAGTCCTTTTACCTTTGTAGGGAGAGTGCGATTCAGAAAGGGTTACATGATAGGGAAAAAGAAATGGAAGCTGATGAATGACATGGGAAGTGAGAGAAGGAAGAACTTGAGGAAATCAGGCAACACTTACTGGTGGAAGGACATCCAGATCTAGATGCAGAGATCCAGAGAGTGACATTATTTGGTTTTAAATAAATATATCATTTTAAAGTCAGTTATGTTATATTTGTGCTTGTAGATAAAGGGAATACACAGTATGATCTTGGGACTTAATGGTGCTATTATTTGGTAGGTTATTAGTACTTCTGTTATTTTTGGTACAGAAGTCATTAATCTGAGTTTAATTCACACATTTATTTGTGTTTGTTTGTGTGTGGTGGGGGAGTTTATGGCTGATGTGTGGAAGTCAGTCTTAGGTATCATTGCACAGGAGTAATCTCCCTTAGTTACTTGAGACAGAGTCTCTCAATGTTGTGCTATCAGGCCAGGTATTTGCCTATCTCAATCTATATGGTTGGTTTGGGTATAGTAGGAACTAGAAATCAAAGTCCTGTCTCCATGCTTGCACAGCAGTCATGCATCTAGTAGAGTTATTTCCCAGGCCCTGGATTTCACAGGTCAATTAAGTCTTCCATTGATATGATTGAATAGAAAGCTGCTGTCCTTATCATTTTCTTTGACTTGAAATATATATTCGTTTGTAATATTTTCTTACTAAAAGACATTTCCAATTCATAATGTATCTTTTTAAAAATTTTAGTTAATTTTATTTTATGTGTATGGCTTTGCTTACAAGTAAATAAATATATCATATTCCTGCTGTTACCATTAAAGGTTATATTCTCTGAAACTGGAATAATGAAAGTTGGGAAACTACCATGTGGATTCTGAGAACTGAACCTGCATCTCCAGGTACAGCAGATGGTTTTCATCAGGGAGCTATCTCTTCAAATCAACAGTCTTATTTTTAAGCAGTACATTATTTTAAGCAGAACAGACATGCTCTGTTTTGTGTCTGGAGTTTCAGTCAGTTGATAGAAAGGGCCAACATCGAAGGATCAAAAAGCAACTTCACTATGAACGCTTGGCCGCCAAAAGCCAGTTATCCCTGTGGTAACTTTTCTGACACCTCCTGCTTAAAACACAAAAGGTCAGAAGGATCGTGAGGCCCCACTTTCACGGTCTGTATTCGTACTGAAAATCAAGATCAAGCTAGTGCAATATGACATCACAATTATACATTGTGACATCATTAGAGTGCACTATGACATAACAATTATCCATTGTGACATCACTATGCTGCACTATCACATCACAATTATACACGGTGACATCATTACACTGCACAGTAACTTCAAAATTATACAATGTGACATCACTATACTGCACTATGACATCACAATTATACATCATGAAATCACTACACTGCACTGTGACATCACAATAATAAAGAGTGACATCACTATGATGCACTAAGACATCACAATTATACTTGTGAAATCATTCTAGTGCACTATGACATAACAATTATACTTCATGACATCATTATACTGCACTATGACATCACAGTAGTTCCATATGACTTAAAATTATACATTGTGACATCACTATTTTGCACTGAGATCACAATTATACACTGTGACAACACAATAGTACACTGTGACATCACAATTATTCAATGAGGCAACACTATTGCACACTGTGACATCACAATTATATCTTGGGACATTACTACTAGAGTGCAATGTGACATCACAATTGTACAGTGTGACATCACTATAGTGCACTATGACATCACAATTATACAGTGTTACATAACTATAATGAACTATGACATTAAAATTATACATTGTGACATCACCATTGTGCATTGTGACATCACAATAATGCACCATGACATCACTATAGAACACTATGACATCACAATTATACACTGGGACATCACTATACTGAACTATGACATCGCAAATATACCCTGTAACATCACTATAGAGTGTAGGAAGAAGTTTGTATGCCACCATTAAACATGTGACTTATTAGAGGCGCATACAGATGAGGTAATAAAAGGGCAGTTTACCACACCGCTAACCACACCCACTTTAGGCAGGACTAAAGACGTATATGGCTGGACGTATACGGTATACGTACATAGGCGGAACTACGTCACTAGCCAGGCCCACTTTTGGGCATGGTTAAGGGGCGTTACGGGGGAAGGTATAAAAGACAGCACACAGGAAGTCTCGGGCTCTTTTCCCGGAGTTCGGCTTCCGGTTCGGCAGCGGAAAACTGTTTGGCTCATCTGAGTTACTTGTTTGGTATCTTGTGAGTAATTTCTACAATAAATACTTAGTTTTAATTTCAGTAATTGTGTATTGCTTATCGTTACAGCATCAATTGGAGCTACAGTTTGGTGTTGGAAGTGGGATTGGAATCCGGATCCAGGCATCCAGAAAAGCGGCTTCTCTCGGCCCGACCAGGCACACGTGGACTCTCCTTTCGCTAAGTTCCTCAACACTTCGCACGGCAAGGCACGATTCCTGCCTCCAGGAACCAGCACCTTCTACCTGCCGTTAAGGTTAGGCGGTATTCCAAGATTTCTCTCGTGGCCACGTGCTGTTTTACTGTCAGCCTGCTCACTTTGGCCACGTGCTCTTTTGCTGGCAGCCTGTTGATTTCAGCTTGAATTACTCCACTGGTAACAAACTTAACTGCTTTATCCAATGTCATCAGCTAACATTATGATGCAGGATGTTAAGAATTTTCTTTTTTTTGTATGGATGGGATTTTAGAAAGGGTTGAGGACCTACCTGAAAGGTACTTCCTACACATGATGGTGATTATTAGTTTCATAATCAATATAATTTTGCTAAAGAAATGGCTCAAAAATAGGACTAAACTTATACAGGTCATACAGTCATCGCAGGATAGTTTTGAAATCTTAATACAAAGAATTCAGGAAATGCAAAATTCCTTGCAGGATAGTAAGAAAGGGTTGGTAGAAAATATTCAGGATATTAAAAATGATAATATAGGTCTGACGAACAGGTTTAAAGATCTCCCTAAGGTTGCTATGCATTCACCTATGGTTTTTCCAGTATCTGTAACAGAAAAACCAGCAAGGAAAAAACAATCAAATGGTCCCATTGCTTATCACTGAGAACCTATACAGATGAAGGATCTAAAGGGCATCAAGGAGGCCATTGTTTTGTATGGTCTTCATTCTCCCTTTGTCAGAGAGCTCCTAACCTCATGGGCTACTGTAAATAATGTAACCCCCAAAGACTGGGCCCAATTAGCCTCCGCAGTGCTCGAAAATTCTTGTCAAATTCAATGGAGAGCTTTATGGAGGCAAGAAGCAAAAGCTATA
The DNA here is from genome assembly GCF_017639785.1 of Mesocricetus auratus. NCBI lineage: Eukaryota > Metazoa > Chordata > Mammalia > Rodentia > Cricetidae > Mesocricetus > Mesocricetus auratus. Next base: position 34,594 of record NW_024433572.1, on the reverse strand, counting down.
GAGATTCAGGAATTAAAGAACGGTCATGAAGTACCCCAAGACAAGATTCTTGGGGAGGGTCCTTAGGCTGACACCCTGGTTCAATATGCATACAACGAGCACATGTCGTCTTTGTGCCATACAGCTGCTTAAAATGCCTTGGATAAGGTTTGTGAAACAGGAGAGACAATGTAATCCTATACAAAGGTATTACAGGGCCCAAGGGAAAGGTTCACTGAATTTTTAGAGAGATATCAGAGCAGTAGAAGTACAGGTAGCGAATCCAGAATACAGGCGTCTCCTTATAGAATCTTTGGCATATGAGAACGTGAATCCTCAATGTAGGCAGGTAATTTGGCCATTAAAAATAAGATCAGTGCCATTGGAGGAATTGGTCCTACATACAGCAAACCTGGAATGTAAAAGTCAAGATACAGGAGCATGGGTAGGTGAAGCTATTTCTACAGGCTTGAGGAGGCACCAGGATGCCAAATACCCTACCTGTGATGATATAGAGGCCTGGGTAGGGAAGGCAATCTCCAAGAAATTTAATAGGCATAAAGATGCAACATGCTTTAACTGTGGTAGAATAGGACATCTTAGTAGGAACTGTAGACAACGCATTCCTAGAAATAATGCTTTTACCAGGAATGCATCAAACAGAAGGCCTCAGCCTCCTGGTCTATGCAGGAGGTGTGGGAAGGGGCGGCATTGGACTGCTGAATGCTGGTCCAGAGTAGATAGACAAGGTAGATCTTTAAAGCCGGGAAACGGGGATCAGGGGCTCAATCGAGCCCCAAAAAGAAAGATTATCCGGTCATTCCCAGTAACAGTGGAGGACAGCCTCTCCCAGGACAATTAGAATATTCACTGCCCATTGTAAATAATAAAGCACTGGATAATACATTAGCTCCAGAGGATGAATCAATTACATCAGGAGGAGATACAAAACATATATTTTGGCAAACTTCTATACAATATCATAGACCCAAGCTACCAGTTAAGGTAAATAATAGGGTGATTAACAGCATTTTGGACACCGGAAGTGACGTCACTATAATTAATCAGAAGTCCTGGCCCCACAGTTGGCCTTTAAAAGAGGGTAATGTTCAATTCTTAGGGATTGGAACCCTATCTGAAGTTAAACAGAGTGTCAGATGGATTGACTTTGTTGGGCCAGAAGGACAGAGAGGAAGGTTAAAGCCATATGTTGCAGATATTGCTATAAATCTCTGGGGTCGTGATCTACTCCTGTATCAGCAAGGAATTATAGACAAGCTATTAGTGGTAGATAGAATATAGTAAGGCAGTACAGAAAACAAATGCAAAATGTACAGGCCGTACAGAAGCAAGAGGCTAGTGCCAAACCTACAGAGCAACCAAAAGCTCTACCATTAAAATGACTGACAGATGAACCCGTCTGGGTGGGTCAATGGCCTATGACATCTGAGAAGTTAGAGGCTTTGGAGAAGTTAGTTCAGGAACAGCTAGATGCTGGACATATTGATGAATCAACTAATGCATGGGATTCACCTGTTTTTGTTGTCAAGAAGAAGTCTGGTAAGTGGAGAATGGTTACTGATCTTAGAGCCATCAACAAGGTAATTCAGCCTATGGGGTCTCTACAACCTGGGATGCCGTTACCTTCTCTAATTCCTAAGGATTGGCCAATTACAGTTATAGACTTAAAAGATTGTTTCTTCACCATACTGTTACAAGAAAACGACAGAGAAAAGTTCGTCTCCATGGTACCTACCTATAATAATTCCCGTCGGGTACAGAGATTCCAGTGGAAGGTACTACCTCAAGGTATGTTAAACAGCCCAACTTTGTGTCAATATTTTGTGAATAAACCTCTAGAAATATTTCGTAAAAAATTTCCACATTTGTTAATATATCATTATATGGATGACATACTATTGACTGATTCAAATAAGGATACTTTGAAAAAGATATTTGAAGCAGTAAAGGAAACTTTGCCTCGGTGGGGATTACAAATTGCCCCAGAAAAAATACAAAGAGGAGATTCTATTAACTATTTAGGTTATAAAAAAAGTGCTCAGAAAATTAGACCGCAGAAAGTACAGATCAGAAGAGATTGTTACTGGACTCTGAATGATCTTCAAAAACTATTAGGAGCAATCTCTCAATTACAGGTGTAGAAGGGCATGATTTAAAACACTTAAATATGGCTTTAAAAGGAGATAAAACCTAAACAGCCCACGAATACTGTCAGCTGAGCCTGAAAACGAATTAGAATTGGTAGAAAAGAGAATATTAGAAGCACATGTAGACCTTGTGGATCCAAAACTGGACTGTATTCTAGTTATTTTGCCATCTAGAGAGTACCCCTCAAGAATATTAATGCAGAGGGAAGACATCATACTAGAATGGGTATTTCTGCCACATAAAGAGAATAAAAAATTGAAAATGTATATAGAAAAGATCTTCGAATTGATATTAAAAGGTAAGTTAAGGCTTCATCAACTGACTGGGAAAGACCCAGCTGAAATTATTGTACCATTAACAAATGATGAAATTTCCTCCTTATGGAAGGATAATGAGTATTGGCAAATAGCTTGCAGTGACTTTTTGGGAACTATTAGTAATAACTATCCCAAAACAGAGAGAATCATATTCATAAAGAAAACAATTTGGATTCTTCCAAGTATCGTGAGACAAACACCTATTTCTGGAGTTCTTACCTTCTACACGGATGCAAACAAATCAGGTAAGGCAGGGTATAAATCAGGAAATATAAGTAAAGTAGTTCAAAGCCTTTACATCTCCATACAAAAGGCAGAGTTATATGCCATTCTCATGGTACTTAAAGACTTTACAGAGCCTCTCAATATAGTCACGGATTCTCAGTATGCAGAATTTCATAAGAAACACCATATCAACAGCAAAAACTTAAAGAAGGATTTTTCTATCACATGGCAACAAGCCAAAGAAATAGTAAATAATTGCCCCAGTTGCTCATTCTACAATCAAACTCCATTACCAGCAAGTTGTAATCCTAAAGGTATTCACAGAAATGAACTTTTTCAAATAGATGTATTTCACTTCCCAGAATTTGGCAGTTTAAAAGATGTACACCATACCATAGACATGTTCTCAGGATTCCAATGGGCTACCTCCCTCAGCTCTGAAAAGTCTGATTCTGTTATTATACACCTCTTAGAGGTGATGGCTGTTATGGGTATACCTAAAACGATAAAAACTGACACTGCTCCAGCATATGTCTCCAGTAAATTGGAACAATTTTTCAACTATTATAATATAAAACATGTAACTGGTATACCTTACAATCCCACAGGACAAGCAGTGATTGAAAGATCTAACCGAACCTTAAAAGTGATGTTTCATAAACAGCCATGGAGAACAAAGACCCCTAAACGCAGGTAACATAATGCTTTACTAACATTGAATTTTCTTAATGCTGATGAAATGGACAAACTGCAGCAGAAAGACACTGGACTATGGAGAAGACTTCTGAACTGAACCAACCGGTGTATTTTAAGGATGTTATGATCTCAGTCTAGAAATCAGGATATGTGTTACCTCTGGGAAGGGGTTATACTTTTGTTTCCACATGAGATAAAAAGCTTTGTGTCCCATCTAAATTGATTAAGATTCGATCAGAACAGAAAACGTCTCAGGAGGAGGAAGGATGACAGCTCATCTACAAGGTCTTCTATGTATAAGGAGATCTCATTAAAGGGAAGAGAAGTATTCTGTTTGTATCTTTACAGGACAATTAGTTCTGAACTGTGAAAAAATACTAGGTATATGGATACCTAAAGAAGAAAGGATAGCTACTCAGAGGACCACCAAACATGCAATAATGCGATGTGTTATCGATGTCTAAATCTCTCTATTTTGTTATTGTAATTTCTATTTCTTCCACTTCTTAATATGCCTGAGTACCAATTCATCTAATTAATGCTGGCTTTGGAGCTGGATTGGCTCTCCTGCTTTAAACCCAAGCATATTGTTAACATGCATTTCAGACTTTCTGTAGTATATCAAAGAACCATTGATATAAGACAGAAACAACAACAACAATATATATATATATATACATATATACTGTCATCTGTGTATATTTGATTCTTTTCTAAAACTCTAATCTCCATCATGTGTATTATCTTCCTTAGTGTTGCCTTTCCCAGTATTCATACACATAAATGTTAAGAATTTCTGTGCTAACATTAATATTTCAGTTTTCCAGAGACAAAGGGATTTCTTGACAGCTATCTTCAACTGCTTCAGAAAGAGAATGTGGATTCACTTCCCCGACTCTGCCTGATTTGACTGGATACATCTAAACTGCCTCACCAGACAGGCACCATCCTGAAACCAGCTTGGAACTACATCACTCGACACATCGTCCGGCCAAGGAACTGATACAGTGCATCTTCTACAATCTGATCAAAGCTTCAGACAAAAGCTTCAATCAAAATCAGAAATCTAATCCAGAACTACAGTCAAGCCTCTCCTGCAAAACAGAGACTAACTGACCTACTTAAGACTCTTGTTACACTAACAATTTCTTCCCACAGGTCCCCATGATTGTCATCGTCCCACTTCAGCAGGAAGTAAATTTAAGAATTTCATGTCTCCTCTCCCTACTATTGACATTAGAGGATAGATTACACCTGTTAGTGTTAATTTGCAATTATTTTAGGGTTGGGAATGGAAGGAGGTGTTCAGACTTAGGCATCCCTTTCAGATAAGTTTAGAATTTAGGTGGAATGGATATGTTTAGTTTAGGAAAGTAGATTATAACTTAATTATCACCCTCTACATATATATGTTGTATATGTTTGAGTTTATATCAAATTTAAATCTTCTATTTAGACTAAAAGGGGAATTGTAGGAGTGAACCCCACAAAGCTATCTGCACAACAGCGCGGGGTCAAGGTAGAGATAAAAGGAAGTGAAAGGAAAAGGGGAATCCCTGTTCTCCTGGAAGCCAGCCATGCTTCTAACTCCTGGTCTGTGCAACTCTCTCTCTCTCTCTCTCTCTCTCTCTGTTAAATAAATATATTGTTTTCCCTATATAGCATCGAATATCGTTATAATTATAACTTACATGAATTTCTCCTTACTTTCTGAAATTTAATTATCCCTCAAAGCATAGTTCTATATTTTACCATGAGTCAGTGATGAAATTCTGTACATATAATCTTTGATATTTCCCCTTGTATTTCATTTAATTCTCTACTACATAACTTTAAGTTATTGATAATCTAAGTGTTTATGAGAAAAAATGAATTTTGAAAAATTTAAAATTTTCACAATGAAATGTAAATAACGTTTTCCTTTTGTGAAGGTAGTGCATTTACACAATACAGTGAGATTGAGATAGATGGGGGAGTGCTAATATTCATGCCAGAGTTATTCAGAGAAACCTTGAATATGGTGAATATCGTGAAAAGTCCCTAGACATTTTTACTAACATATTTGTCATTCTGTTGTTGAATGTGTTCTTATACTGTCATTTTCCCATTCCTTCTTCCAGTGGGTGCAGGTGATGTCTTTTCTTCTACCGGTGGGTACCAATCCAAGGTTCTTTTCCAGTGATTGAAAGCAGGTGCAATACTTTGATGTGTTTCACAGTGAGTGTCTGAGGCACCCCCACTCCCAGTGGGTGGGAGTGGCACCAGAAAATCTCTGTAAGCCTCCTGGCACTTCCTTGGTCCACCGTGGTCAAGTAGACCTGCCTGCAGTCCACAGGCAAGGATTGCCCCGATGGGCAAGGAGAAGTGGATCCAAAGACAGTGGCACAAGCTCACCTCTATGATGTGTTGGGGTGGGAGTGATATCAGAAGATTCATGGTTGCTTGGTCAGCATGGGAGTCAACGTTGGTTTATGGATCTCTATTTGTTCAATGGTCAACTCTCTAACTTGGAGTTCTGCTTCTCTCTGCCTGTCAAGTTTTGGGATTAAAGGACTGCAAAACCACCCTGACCATGCAAAGTTGTCTGGTTTTACATTGTGAGAGTTTATAAGTGAAAGTATCTTGACTGAACTGGAACTCACTTTGTAGATCAGGATGGCCACAAACTCACAGATATGTGCAAGCCTCTATCTCCTGAGTGCTGGGATTGAAAACATGTACCATCACTGCCTGGGAAGAAATAGTCTTAATTGAAATTTAAATTAAACCTGGCATTTTGAGAAATGAAAAAAACCAGGAAGTGTAATGCCTCAGTTCAACAATCTCTGTACTTGCAGTGTGAGATTTGGAATGAAAATCATGAATTTTCACGAAATAATAGGAATCCTGTTTAAAACAATAATATGGTTTGGGAGAGATTGCTCAGTGGTTTTTAGCACAGACTGCTATTGCTACAGGACCAAAGTTTGGTTCCTAACAACCACATGGCTAACAATTGACCATAGCTCCATTTCTAGGGTACCTAATACTCTCTTCTAACTTTCTTGGTCCCCAGCAATTCATTGGCTACACATGTGTACATTCTCTCAAAGGATATACACAGAAAATAAATGTAGACTATTTAATATATAACTGTGCATGTTGTCTCATTTCATAAAATTCACGATTTGGAGGCAGAGAGAAACAGGGTTTTTCATGAGATCTTGGCATATCTTGTGTATAAAATGAGTTCCAGGAATTCAAAGGCTACTCAGAAAACCCTGTTTTCCATATACCAAAGAAGCATTAATAATCATAAAAACATAAGAAGTGGAAGAGAAAGGAGAAGAAGAAGAAGAAGAAGAAGAAGAAGAAGAAGAAGAAGAAGAAGAAGGAGGAGAGATGAGGAGGAGGAGGAGGAGGAGGAGGAGGACGACGACGAGGAGGAGGACGAGGACAAGGACGAGAAAGAAGAAGAAGAAGAAGAAGAAGAAGAAGAAGAAGAAGAAGAAGAAGAAGAAGAAGAAGAAGAAGAAGAAGAAGAAGAAGAAGAAGAAGAAGAAGAAGAAGAAGAAGAAGAAGAAGAAGAAGAAGAAGAAGAAGGCAGTGGCAAATATGTCATAGAAGCAGGAGAAGTACTGAGTATTCAGTGGAATGCAACCCCTCATCTCTGAAATTGAGAAAGGAAGAGGGACTGAGGCAGAAGAAACGTTGAGTCCATCCTGGATCATATATGAGATAATCCTTCAAAATATAGTAATAAATTATGTGTGATAAGTAAGTTGGCAGCATGAAGCTGTGGGAGTGTCAACCAAGTATTCTATAATGTCAACATTTCTCACACTAAACTGTCCAGAGTCTGAATGTGGATTGAGACCCTTCTTCTTGTTTTCCACATAAAAATTCCTCGTATTTACAACATTCTATCACGTGTTCTCAATGACATGTCTTATGCTGTCCAAATTGACAGTTAAATGACTTTGACACTTGCATTGCAGTAGTTGTGGCAGATGAATGGAATGCTGATGCAGTCTAGAAATGTAACTGAGAGATAGGGAACTTGATAACCATGTGCAATGTCCTACGTTCAATCTTAGTATTGGGAGAGGAAAGAATGGAAAATGAACCATGTAACATCTTATGGAGAAGCTTACAGAAAACTGGAGTTTTCATAGATGCCATTAAGTTTCCAAACCTGAATTCTTGGCCTTACTGGAGTGTGACAGTCAATCATTTGGAGGAAAAATATCAAATGAAGGGCAGACATACATGGAGACCCTATAGATAAACATATAATATTTAAATTTAGTGCTTGTAGTGATGGACTGGCAAGATGACTAAGCAAGTAATGACAATGTAGACAAGAGAACAGACAGGAGGTTATTTTTCATTTATTAGTCACCATAATGAAGAGGATATTTATATCATTAAATGAACCAAACAGAAATGATGAGATTCCAGTCATGGGGTGAGGTGACATATCTCAGATCCTAGTAACAGGGAATTAGTGACAGAATAATAATGATGCTTAGGCAAATCTTTGCTACATAAGACCCTATCAAAAATAATATAAATAGAAATGAATAAGTGGGATGTTTGATAGAGCAATCTGTGGAAATACGGGATGACTTGGGCTGAGCATTCTCATTTCTGGTCTCACAGAGGTGTCAGTTGGAGATCTGAAAGGCTCCTCTATTTGAGAGACAATCCTGGTTTTTCTGCATCAGCCAGAACCCTCTCTTACCACCTAGTAATTGGAGACAGTTATTTGCATCAGAACACGAAAGACTTAGTTGTAAGTCATGGATACTCTTCTATCTTGAATACAATCAGTTACAAATATTTTGAAATATTCCTGAAGGAACTTAATAGGGTCTTAGCTTATTGGAGAATTCGTGGTCATTTGAACAGTGTGCAGAAGCAGGCTTGTTTTATTAGTGGGCATGTCAAGTGAGTCTAGTTAATCCATAGGAATTTGTCTGTCAAAGAGTCCTTGAAGGATATAGGTTCCCAACTTTCATAATGTTATGGCATATTTGTGATGATATCACTCCAGGAGAACTTGACAAAAACAAAGTAGTTATCTGGAAGAAACCATTCCTGAGTACATTCTGAAATCTGCTGTGGTAAAAGAGCAGCATCAACCATCACTCTCATTTCCTAGTCTTGCAAAGACATGCTTTCCTTCACAGGCAATTGGCTTTTATGATGTCTACTACCTGTTAAGAGAAGCTTTCCTTGAGAGAAGCCTTTCTGCCCGCCTGGTTTCAGATCCGCATCAGTCCCAAATAAACACACAGGAGCTATATTCATTATGAAGCTGTTGGCCTTGTTTGTCTCTTACTGGCTAGCTCTGCTTTAAGTAATTACCCCATAATTGTTAATCTATGTATGTCTCTTACCGGAGAATAGTTCCAGGCTTCCTACCCCCAATGGCGTTACATGTTGACTCTCTTGTGTTTCCCCTTCCCAGAATCCTCCTCGACTCCTAGTCCCTCCTATCTAGGTTTTCTATTGGCCAGACAGTACTTTATTGACAAATGCACAGGCAAATAACAGTACTTCCCCAACATCTCCTCTTTTCTGTTTAAACAAAAGAAAGGTCTTAATTTTAACATAGTCAAATTGTATATGACAGAACAGTTATCAAGTAAGAACACAGTTACAATATTTTAGCAACATTTAAAGAAAATATCATCCATCCCATCCTTGTGAGTCCAAAGTCCTATATGTAGCTTATCTTTTATCATAACTAAGGAAAACTATAATTATAACTATCTGTCTTCAACTCCATCAAAGACCACAGAAGGATAATATATAAACACTAGGATTGACAGAGACATCTTACTGCCTGGACAGTCACCCGAAGTTCCTCTGTAACGTTGGGGCATCCATCTTCAGCCCATAGGCCACAATGTGTCTGGAACACTTCTCAGCAAAGCAGGAAATTTCAAACTGTCCATCTGCATTGGCAGTCTGTCAGTCATTTTTCTTTGTCCTGCAGAAAGTCTCGTAGACTCTTCATCAAGCAGGAACCCTGTAAGACTGAGTTCAGTAGTCACTTTCCTGTGGGTCCTGCATGTCCAGATGATACAACAACAGTCAAACAATCTAGGCAAGAGCAGTTTCTTGCCCAAATGGCTAATCTTGCCATGTTGAAAGCAAACTTTATAACGAGTTTCTTCGATGCCCATCTTCCTCTCAGACGTAATTGGTGCTGCCAGGAGCAGACATTTCTCATTGTCAAGACAAACCCTAAACCATTTTAAATGCCATGTTCTGAAGGTCTTTGAGAGGTTTGAAGACTGTCCATCTCAAATATATTTCTGTATATCTAGAAACCTAACTTATGTAACTAGAAATACTATTATAAGTAACTATCTATAGTCTGTATTCAATTATGCATTACGTTGTAAAAGATCAGTATAAGCACAATACTTAATCAAGAGGAGAAATATAAGCATCACAAAATTGACCTTGATTTTGTCTCAATAAATGAAAAACAATACCCATACCATAATTCCCCTTTATACCATTAAAAAAGATTGGCTGTGATCACTAGCCAATTATAAACAATCCCATTTAAATGAAAACAAAGATTTATAAACAAGATGGGAATTGGGACGTCGCTCATTCCAAACTGCTTCGTGCTGGAAGGGGGCGCTGTTTATACCATGGGGATCATGACAGAACTCAGAAACCTGTACAAGTCCATATTTTCGGGGTCTGTAAGACTGCATCATCTTCGCTGTTTCGATTGTTGGAACACCTGGTCCACTGCTTCCGGGGATCTTGGTTCGTCAAACCACAAAAGCCTGGAAGGAATCCTTAGCTTTTCATTTTCTGTAGAAACATAAATAAAAACTCCTTTCCCAAGTAACATATCCTTACACTTAAATTTTGAAGTCAAGGCATTTTTAAAAGATAGAAGTTGGATTAATTCAGCAGCATTTATAATCAAGTGTACTTTAGCAGTAGTTCCTTCCTGAGCAAGCAAAAATCTGAAAAACACAATAGCGTACTGTATCCAGAACTCTCTGTGTATTTTCCATCTTTACGTGGCTTATTTATTTATCTATTATTACTTTATTTCTTTCACTTTTATTTATTTTTCTCTGAGACAGGGTTTCTCTTTGGAAACCTGCCTGCCTCTGCCTCTGGAGCAATCCTACCGGCGTGCGCCACCACAACGCCGGCTTTTGTATTTATTTACCACTTTGTCGTTTCAGTTTCTCTCTCAATCTCACATATATTTTTAAACACACTGTAAACCTTTAGAAGTTTTTCTTTATCCAAGTCTGACTTTACTGTAAATCTTTATGTTTTTCTGGCCACGTGTCTTAACTGTAAAACCGTGGCTGTTTTAAACTGCCGTGTCAATATGGCAGGCGTAAGCGTGATTGCAGCTTACCGCCTCAGTCCATGCTGACATCCAGCAAATGCTGCCACTTCCAGCTGTACGTACACACCTTTCAATTGTTAGCAGAGTCTCTTAAAACACCCTTGCTGGTTTTTTTTCTTTTTATGCGGAGTCAGGAAGACTCTGGTAAGCGAGCCGCGTGAATCTCGGCTTGTGGCTAGCAAAACAGAGCACACCTGAGAAAAATGCTGCTACAAAAATCTGTGCTTCTCTCCGTTCTTCTGTTTCTAAAATTCTTTTAAATCTTTTGTTATTTTGCGTGGAAATTCATGATCCCACTCCTGATCACCATTTTGTTAAGAGAAGCTTTTTCTTTTGCTAGCTGCTTTGGTTTATCCCCCACCAGTCGCCTGGGCTCTGCCGCGCCAGCCAGGTTCTAGATCCGCATGAGTCCCAAATAAACACACAGGAAGCTATATTCATTATGAAGCTGTTGGCCTTGTTTGTCTCTTACTGGCTAGCTCTGCTTTAAGTAATTACCCCATAATTGTTAATCTAAGCATGTCTCTTACCGGAGAATAGTTCCAGGCTTCCTACACCCAATGGCGTTACATGTTGACTCTCTTATGTTTCCCCTTCCCAGAATCCTCCTCGACTCCTAGTCCCTCCTATCTAGGTTTTCTATTGGCCAGACAGTACTTTATTGACAAATGCACAGGCAAATAACAGGACTTCCCCAACAACTACCAAACAGCCTAGTCTGAATCTTGAGCTTTAAGAGACACTGCTAAAAACCTGAGATCATTTCATGCAATCCCCAACAGAATAGGGTAGGGTGCATATGGGCCTGTCTTGTTTATCCTTATCTTTTAAAATCCACTAGAAGTTGAACTGAGAAGTTCCCTGGGATAGCAAGATTTCCCCAATTGTCTAGATATATTAATTTATATAAAAATTAACAGGGTAACAAGGCTTGATCAGATAGTCATGTAATGGGTTAGATAGAAGGTGGATGTGAGCAAGCTGGCAAACTGAAAATATTTTCACTAGGGGAACCTACAAAACAATATAATTTGTGCTATTATTTTTCCTACAACATAAACTTTCATGGGTTGAACACTTTTTTTTTCATTTTTTCATTTTATTTTCCAGTTTAAATTTAGATAACAAACAAGGTAACAAGGTTGCTTCACAAGTCAGTTCCAGGTCCCTCTCCCTTTCCCTCCCCTCCTCCCGTGCCCTCCCCCAACCCCTTCCCCCCCCGTTATCCCCTCATTCCCCCAGGGAGGGTGAGGCCTTCCATGGGGGTGTCAATAGTCTCTCATTTCCTATAGGGCAGGGCCTAGACCCTTCCCCAAGATTTCAGGGGGAGAGTGCACCTCACATTGTTCTATGGGAGTCCAAAGTCCGTGAGTATACTTGAGATGAGTACTGATCTGCTGCCCAAGGCTCAATAGATTACCTAGGCCTCCTCACTGACACCCAGATTCAGGGGGTCTTGATCACTCCCATGCTGGATTCCCAGGCTGATGCCTGGGATTCAAGAGTTAACCTTTGTCTGGTCAGCTGTTTCTGGGGGGTTAAACCAGCCCAGTCTTAATCCCTTTGATCATCAGTCCTCCCTCTCTGTTACTGGCTTTCTTGAGTTCAGCTCAGTACTTAACCAAGGGAGTCTGCCTCTTCGATCAGCCAATAAATGAAGTTTCTGTTTCTCAGACTCTCTGGCCATAGGATTGTAGGCTGGCACTCCCCAGATTTATGTCTAAAATCCATATATGAGAGAGTACATGCCATGTTTCTCTTTTTGTGACTGGGTTACCTCGCTCAGGATGGTTTCTTCTAGTGTCATCCATTTGCCTGCGAATCTCATGATTCCATTATTTTTTCTGCTGAATAGTACTCCATTGTGTAGATGTACCACATTTTCTCTATCCACTCTTCGGTTGAGGGACCTCTAGGTTGCTTCCAAGTTCTGGCCATTACAAATAAAGCTGCTATGAACATAGTGGAACAGACATCTTTGTTGTATGAATGGGCATCTTTGGATATATGCCTAAGAGTGGAGTTGCGGGGTCTTGTGGTAGGTTTATTCCCATTTTTCTGAGGAATCTCCAAACTGATTTCCAAAGTGGCTGAAACAGTTGGACTCCCACCAGCAATGGAGGAGTGTCCGCCTTTCACCACATCCTCTCCAGCATAAATTCTCATTGGTGTTTTTGATTTTAGCCATTCTGACAGGAGTGAGATGGTATCTCAGAGTTGTTTTGATTTGCATTTCCCTGATGGCTAAGGATGTTGAGCACTTTCTCAAGTGCCTCTCAGCCATTTTAGACTCCGCTATTGAAAACTCTCTATTTAGTTCTGCAGCCCGCATTTTAATTGGGTCTTTGATGTTTTGAAGACTTGCTTCTTGAGTTCTTTGTAAATTTTGGAGATCAACCCTCTGTCAGATGTTGGAATAGTGAATATTTTTCCCATTCTGGGGGCTGCCTTTTTGACTTGCTGACTGTGTCCTTTGCCTTACAGAAGCTTCTCAGTTTCAGGAGGTCCCATTTATTAATTGTTGTTCTCACTGTCTGTGCTATTGGTGTTATGTTCAGGAAGCTCTCTCCTGTACCAATTCGTTCAAGGGTCCCACCCTCTTTGTCTTATAAGAGGTTCAGTGTGGCTGGATTTATGTTGAGGTGTTTGATCCATTTGGACTTAAGTTTTGTGCATGGCGATAGACATTGATCGATCCGCATTCTTCTACATGCCAGTCTCCAGTTATGCCAGCACCATTTGTTGAAGATGCTTTCTTTATTCCATTGTATATTTTTAGCTTCTTTGTCAAAGATCAGATGTTTGTACGTGTGTGGGTTAATACCCGGGTTTTCAATTCGATTCCATTGGTCTACCTGTCTATTTTTGTACCAATACCAAGCTGTTTTCACGACTATATCTCTATAATAGAGCTTGAGGTCTGGGAAGGTGATGCCTCTGGACGTTGCCTTGTTGAACAGGGTTGTTTTGGCTATCCTGGGTCTTTTCTTTTTCCATACAAAATTGAGTATTGTTCTTTCAAGGTCTGTGAAGAATTGTGCTGGCATTTTAATGGGGATTGCAATGATTCTGTAGATTGCTTTAGGCAGGATTGCCATTTTTTATTTTTTTAATTTTTTTATCATTTTTTATTTTAATTTTAAATAGCTTGTTTTACACGTCAATCCCAGTTCCCTCTCCCTCTCCTCCTCCCGCACTCCCATTCCCACTACCCTCCCACCCTATTGCTAAATCCTTCCACATAGGGGATATCTAGGATCTGTCATTTTACTCTGGATAGGGTCCAGGCACTACCCTAAGATTCCAGGCTGAGAGAGCATCCCTCTTTGTGCTATAGGCACATGAAGACTGTTTGTATACCAGGGATAGACACTGATCCACAGCTCAGGGCCCCATAGGTTGCCCAGGCCTTCTCGCTGACAGTCACATTTTGGGGGTCCAGATCAGTCCCATGCTGGCCTCCCCACTCTCGGTCTGGGGTCCAAGAGCTCTCCCCTGTTCAGATCAGCTGTCTCTGCTGCTCTTGCCAGCCCATTCTGTGCCAATTTGCTCATCACTCCTCTCTCTGTCACTGGGTTCCTTGGGTTCAGTTCATTGAATAATTGTGTGTTTGCCTCTGCTTCCATCAGTCACAGGATGAAGGCTCCCGGATGGTTATAGACATCAAGTTCATTATCAGGAATGGGCAGTTGAGGTGGTCTCTCCACTATTCCTTAGCTTGCCAATTGGTGTTATCCCTTTAGATCACTCGAGGTCACTCTGGTGCCTGATCTGTATTCAATCCTATGATTTCGTCTTCCCCCTATTCTACCCTCACCCCCTCCATTTCCTGTTCCCCCATGACCAACACTTCCTCTTCACCCCTTCTCTTCTTCCCAGGTCCCACTCCCCCCCACCCCTCGCCGTGTTCCCCATCCATTCAGAGGATCTTGTCTCAATCCTCTTCTCTTGGGTACTATGCATATATGCATATCTTTTAGGTTCTTTCCTGTTTCCCAGACTCTCTATCAGTGGAAGTGCAGACTGGCACTCTCCTGATCCATGTCTAAAATCCACATATGAGTGAGTACATACCATGTTTGTCTTTTTGCGACTGGGTTACCTCACTCAGGATGGTTTCTTCCAGTGCTATCCATTTCCCTGCAAATTTCAAGATCCCATTGTTTTTTCTGCTGAGTAATACTCCATTGTGTAAATGTACCACATTTTCTCTATCCAATCTTCAGTTGAGGGGCATCTAGGTTGCTTCCAGGTTCTGGCTATTACTAATAATGCTGCTATGAACATAGTGGAGCAGATGCCCTTGTTGTATGAACTTGCCTCATTTGGATATATGCCTATGAGTGGAATTGCTGGGTCTAGTGGTAGATTAATTCCCATTTCCCTGAGGAATCTCCATACAGATTTCCAAAGAGGCTGTATGAGTTGGCACTCACACCAGCAGTGGAGGAGTGTTCCTCTCTCTCCACATCCTCACCAGAATAAATTGTCTTCTGTGTTTTTGATTTTAGCCATTCTGACAGGAATAAGATGGTATCTGAGAGTTGTTTTGATTTGCATTTCCCTGATGGCTAAGGATTTTGAGCTATTTCTTAACTGTCTCTTGGCCATTTTAGCCTCCTCTAATGAGAATTCACTATTTAGCTCTGTACCCCACCTTTTAATTGGATCCTTTGGTGTTTTGGAGACTTGTTTCTTGAGTTTTTTGTAAATTTTGGAGATTAGCCCTCTGTTAGATGTAGGGTTAGTGAATATCTTTTCCCATTCTGTGGCCTGCCTTTTTATCTTTTTGACTGTGTCCTTTGCCTTACAGAAGCTTTTTAGTTTCAGAAGGTCCCATTTGTTAATTGTCGATCTCAGTGCCTGTACGACTGGTGTTATGTTTAGTAAGTGGTCTCCTGTACCAACTCGTTGAAGAGTATCTCCCACTTTCTCTACTAAAAGTTTAAGTGTGGCTGCATTTATGTTGAGATCTTTGATCCATTTGGACTTAAGTTTTGTACAAGGCGCTAAACATGGATCTATCTGCAGTCTTCTGCATACCAGTACCCAGTTATTCCAGCACCATTTATTGCAGATGGTTTCTTTTTTCCATCGTACAGTTTTAGCTTCTTTGTCAAAAATCAAGTGTTCATAGGTGTGTGGGTTAAAATTAGGGTTTTCGATTCAGTTTCATTGTTCTACCTGCCTATTTTTTGTGCCAATACCAAGCTATTTTCTGGAATATAGCTCTATAATAGAGCTTGAATTCAGGTATGGTGATGCCTACTGAAGTTCCTTTATTGTATAGGGATGTTTTGGCTATCCTGGGCCTTTTGTTTTTCCATTTAAAGTTGATTAATGATGTTTCCATGTCCTTGAAGAATTGTGATGGAATTTTGATAGGGATTGCATTGAATCTGTAGACTGCTTTTGGCAAGATTGCCATTTTTATTATGTTGATCCTACCAATGATTGCCATTTTTACTACATTGATCCTACCTATCCAAGAGCGTGGGAGATCTTTCCATTTCTGAGGGCTTCTTTAATTTCTTTCTTTAAAGATTCAAAGTTCTTACGATACACATCTTTCACTTGTTTGGTTAGCGTTACCCCAAGGTATTTTATGTTGTTTGTGGTAATTGTAAAGGGTGATGTTTCTCTGATTTCTTTTTCATCCATTTTATCATCTGTATATAGTAGGGCTACTGATATTCTTGAGTTGATCTTGCAGCCTGCCACTTTGCTGAACGTGTTAATCAGCTGTACGAGTTCCCTGGTAGAGTTCTTTGGGTCATTGATGTAAACTATCATATCGTCTGCAAACAGTGAAAGTTTGACATCTTCCTTCCCAATTTGTATCCACTTGATGCCACTTTGTTGTCATATGGCAATAGCTAGAACTTCAAGTACCATGTTGAAAAGGTATGGAGAGAGTGGACAGCCTTGTTTGTACCTGATTTTAGAGGAATTGCGTTGAGTTTCTGTCCATTTAGTTTGATGTTGGCTGTTGGTTTACTGTATATAGCTTTTATTATGTTTACATATGTCCCTGTTATCCCAACTCTCTACAAGACCTTTATCATGAAGTGGTGTTGGATTTTGTCAAAGGCTTTTTCAGCATTTAGTGAGATGATCATATGATTTTTGTTTTACAGCTTGTTTATATGGTGGATTACGTTGATGGATTTTCGTATGTTGAACCATCCCTGCATCCCTGGGATGAAACCTACTTGATTGTGATGAATGATTGTTTTGATGTGTTCTTGGATCTGATTTGCCAGTATTTTATTGTGTATTTTTGCATCAAAGTTCATGAAGGATATTGGTCTGAAGTTCTCTTTCTTAGTTGTATCTTTGTGTGGCTTGTGGATCAAGGTTATTGAAGCCTCATAGAAAGAGTTTGGCAAAGACCCTTCTGCTTCTATTGGGTGGAACACTTTGAGAAGAATTGGTATAAGCTGTTCTTTGAATTTCTGGTAGAATTCTGCACTGAGGCCATCTGTACCTGGACTTTTTTTGGTTGGGAGACTTTTGATTACTGCTTCTATTTCCATAGGGGTTATAGATCTATTCAGATTGCTTATGTGTTCTTGATTTAGTTTTCGCAAGTGGTAGCTATCCAGGAAGTCATCCATTTCCTTTAAATTTTCGAATTTTGTGGAGTACAGATTTTCAAAGTATGACTTGATAATTCTCTGGATTTCCTCAGAGTCTGTTGTTATGTCCCCCTTTTCATTTCTGATTTTGTTAATTTGCATGTTCACTCTCTGCTGTTTGGTAAGTTTGGACAAATGTTTGTGTATCTTGTTGAATTTCTAAAAGAACCAACTCTTCGTTGCATTGATTCTTTGTGTTGTTTTCCTGGGTTCTATTTTATTGATTTCAGCCCTTAATTTGATTATTTCCTGGCGTCTACTCCTCCTGGGGGAGTTTGCTTCTTTGTGTTCCAGAGCTTTCAGCTGTGATGTTAATTCTCTGCTATAACTCTTCTATTTTTTCTACATGTGAGCACTTAGTGCTATGAACTTCCCCCGTAGCACTGCTTTCAAAGTGTCCCATAGGTTTGGGTATGTTGTGTCTTAATTCTCATTGAATTCGAGGAAGTCTTTAATTTCTTTTTTATTTCCTCTTTGACCCAGGGATGGTGTAGTAGAGCATTATTCAATTTCCATGAGTTTGCAGGTTTTCTGCAATTTGTGTTCTTGTTGATTTCTAATTTTAAAGCATGGTGGTCTGATAAGATGCATGGAGTTATTCCAATTTTTTTGTAGCTGCTGAGGTTTGATATGTTGTCAAGTTTGTGGTCGATTTTTGAGAAGTTTCCATGTGGTGGTGAGAAGAAGGTATATTCTTTTTTATGTGGATGAAATGTTCTATAGATATCTGTTAATCCCAGTTGGGACATTACTTCTAGTAGACCCTTTGCTTCTTTGTTGAGTTTCTGTCTGGTATTTCTGTCTAGTGGTGAGAGTGGTGTGTTGAAATCTCCCATTATAACTGTGTGGGGCTTTAGATGATATTTACGTTCTAATAATGTTTCTTTAATGAATGTGGTTGCCTTTGTATTTGGGGCCTAGATGTTCAGGATAGACACTTCATCTTGGTGGGTTTCACCTGTGATGAGTATGTGATGACCTCCTTCGTCTCTTTTGATTGATTTTATTTTAAAGTCCAGTTTGTTACATATTAGGATTGCTACCCCTGCTTGTTTCTTGGGTACATTTGATTGAAAAAATTTTCCCAACCTTTAACTCTCAGGTAATGTCTGTCTTTGAGGGTGAGGTGTGTTTCTTGTATGCAGCAGGAAGGGTTCTGTCTTCGAATCCATTCTGCTAGTCTGTGTCTTTTTATGGGTGAGTTAAGACCATTAATATTGAGGGATAGTAATGACCATTGATTGCTCATCCTTCTTTGATTTGCAATGGTTGTTGTTGGTGGAATTATGTGTGGAATTTCACCCCTTTGTTCTTTTGGCTGTTGGTAGAGAGGGATTCTCTAATGCCTATGTTTTTCTGGTTGTAGTTAGCTTCCTTGGGTTGGAGTTTTCCTTCCAAAATTTTCTGTAGGGCTGGGTTAGTGGACACATATTGCTTGAATCTAGTTTTGTCATGGAATATCTTGTTTTCTCCGTCTATAGTTATTGAGAGCTTTGCCGGGTATAGTAGTCTGGGCTGGCATCCATGGTCTCTTAGTGTAGGTAGAATATCTATACAGGACCTTCTGGCTTTCAGCGTTTCCATGGAGAAATCAGGTGTAATTCTGTTAGGTCTGCCTTTATATGTTACTTGACCTTTTTCCTAAGCTGCTCTTAGTATTCTTTCTTTATTCTGTATGTTTGGGGTCTTAATTATTATGTGGCGAGGGGATTTTTTTGTGGTCCACTCTATTTGGTGTTCTGTAGGCTTCTTGTTCCTTCATTGGCATGTCTTTCTTAAGGTTGGGAAAGTTTTCTTCTATGATTTTGTTGAATATGCCTTCTGCCCCTTTGAGCTGGATTTGTTCTCCTTCTTCTATACCTATTTTTCTTAGGTTTGGTCTTTTCATGGTGTCCCATATTTCCTGGATGTTTTGTGTTAAGGATTTGTTGGATTTAAGGTTTTCTTTGGTTGATAAATCCATTTCATCTAGTGTATCTTCAACACTTGAGATTCTCTCTTCCATCTCTTCTCTTCTGTTGGTAATGCTTGTATTGGTAGTGCCTGACTGTTTGTCCAGCTTTTCTATTTTCTGCCTTTCTTCAGATTGTGTTTTTTTATCTCTATTTCAGTTTTCAACCCTTGCAGTGTTTGCATGGCTTCTTGCAAAATTATGTTTATCTTTTCGTCCATTTGTTGCCTTTTATGAATTTTTTGGTTTGTTCTTTCTTCCATTTCCTGCATTTTTTGGTTTGCTTTTTCTTCCATTTCCTGCCTTTTTTGGTTTGTTTCTACTTCCATTTTTTTCATTTTTTGTTTTGTTTTTTCTACTATTTCTTGCATTTTTTGCTTTGTTTCTTCTTCCATTTCCTGCCTTTTTTTGGTATGTTTCTTCTTCCAATTCTTGCATTTTTTGCTTTGTTTTTTCTTCCATTTCTTGCATTTTTTGCTTCGTTTCTTCTTCCATTTCCTGCCTTTTTTGGTTTGTTTTTTCGCAATTCTTGCATTTTTTGGTTTGTTTTGTCTCCCATTTCTTGCATTTTTGGTTTGTTTTTTCTTACATTTCTTTGAGGGATTTTCCTATATTCTCTTTTAGGCCCTCCATCATTTTCATGAAAGTGCTTTAAAGGTTGTTCTCTTCTGCTTCATTCGCATTGGAATGTTGGGGTCTTGCTGGTGTGGAGTCTCTAGAATCTGGCGGTGTCATATTTGTTTTTCTGTTGCTGAGTGTGTTTTTGTATTGTCCCTTTCCCATCTCTTCTTCTAGTGGATGCAGAAAGAGCCCCTTACTGGTCTGGGGACCAGAGTCCCTTTTGGTGGGTGCTAGCAACTCTAATAATCTGGTGGTTCTTCTATTCCTTGTCCAAATGCTGGTCCCATGGGTGGAGAAGAAGAACAGTAATCTGGGGCGCTTAGCTTCCTACCTGGTCCCCTGGACCCTATGCTGGGTCCTGTTGTACCTGATCCGGAACAGCTACTCCGCTGGTCTCCCTGGCTCCTCTGGTTTCCTGGTTTTGTTGGCGGGAGAGAAGACCTGGAGTCTGGGGTGCTTGGCTCCCGCCGGGAATGGGAGCTCTGTGCAGTTCCCAGGCAATCTGCAGGCAGTGGAACACAGGCCAGGAAGCCGGCCTGTTTACCTGATGCTGCTGCAGGAACAGCTGCTTCCCTGGACTCCCAGCCTTCTCTGGTTTCCTGGACTCGTTGGTAAAGCAGATCTGGAGTCTGGGGTGCTTGGCTCCCATCGGGATTGGGAGCTCTGTGCAGTTCCCAGGCAATCTGCAGGCACTGAAACACAGGCCGGGAAGCCGGCCTGTTTACCTGATGCTCCTGGAGGAACAGCTGCTTCCCTGGATTCTCAGCCTCCTCTGGTTTCCTGGTCTCCTTGGTGGGAGAGAAGACCTGTAGTCTGGGGTGCTTGGCTCCCGTCAGGATTGGGAGCTCTGTGCAGTTCCCAGGCGATCTGCAAGTACTGGAACACAGGCCTGGAAGCTGGCTTGTTTACCTGATGCTGCTGCAGGAACAGCTGCTTCCCTGGACTCCCAGCCTCCTCTGGTTTCCTGGTCTCATTGGTGGGAGATAAGATCTGGAGTCTGGGGTGCTTGGCTCCCATCGGGATTGGGAGCTCTGTGCAGTTCCCAGGCGATCTGCAGGCACTGGAACACAGGCCGGGAACCTGGCCTGTTTACCTGATGCTGCCGGAGGAACAGCTGCTTCCGGGTTGAACTCTTAAACCCTTATAAACTCCTATAATCTTATAAACAGAAAATATTTTCACAACAAGCAAATGCACACTACACAGAGCCTGCAATCTGCAGACTTATTTCCCAATGTGGGAGATTCTAAAGTATTTGCAATATTTAGTTGGAATAAAGAAGTGCAGCATAATTTGCTTTGTGTCCCATGAGAGATTCCTAGATAGGGAAACCTGACTTCTGCTTAGTTATGAGGAAAGCTGGTTAACAGGGGGGTCCAAGTTTATTCCACATGACATCATCAGGCCCTTCCCTGAAATTCCATTGTGTCCTGGAGACCATGGAATCCTGTGAGGTCACATGTGTTGTAGCAACAGCAACTTTGAAGGGGAGACTGACCAGAGAGAGCCAGGATAAAGTTGATATTCAGCCTAATTTTAAACTGTCAAAGAAGATACGGTTCAAAAGGAAGAACAGGAAGTTCTGATAAGAAGATGTGAAGCCCCCTGGAGAAGGTTGTGTTTAGTTTGTACTTTGTGTAATGTAGCACAGGATTTGGGGCTTCTCGGAAGAAATTGTACTTAGTGCCTGATAGGCCTTTTTGAAAACAAGGCTAGAAATTTGTCTCTCCCAGATGCCAGGAACTGACAGGGCAAATATGTTCTCCTGCGAGGTTTTGGATTTAAATCTTACAGTAAATTGTTGGTTGATGGAAGACCAGTATCAAATTGAGATGAACCGGTTGTGGGAACTGGTGGAGTCTGCCATCTCTAGGCTGGTCATCACTGTACTTCAACACCAGTGGATAACTTTATGTACTGTGCAACTTCACTGCGTGCCCTGATTTGTCAGTCATGTGACATTGTGAGTTTTCTGATCATGTTCTGCACCTGTATGGCTTTCCACATACAAATAACCACGTGTTTGAAGTGAAATGTCAGGATGTTTTGTATTCTCAAGCTATGGGCTATGATAATTGCATCCTAGCTACTAAACCCACAGACTTGTGAATTCTTCAGGTAATTTTAATGGAGAATCTGTAGCTGTGAATAAGCCTGAGGAAGTTCTTTCTTTCTTTAGGTGAAATATGTGCTGAGAGGACAGGGTAAAGCAGGAATATAAGATATGTAATTCCTTCAGAGGTCTGAGAGGTGAGATCACCTACAGGGGCATCTCAAGTGTGCGTCAAAATGCACTGGTGTGTCACTAAGTCACAGGCCAGGGGCATTTCCAAACATTTTTTTATGGCTCAGAGTGGTCTATATATCCTATATAGTTTGTCACAGTGCAATTAATTTGTGTTTCTCACCACACAGTAGCTGATGGACAGCTAACACCAACCCCAGCCTTCCTCAACAAAAGGAGGTGAAGTATCACATGGAGATTCTGAACAGCCAGATCGACCTGGTGACCAGAGAAACAAAGTATTTGCGAGATTGCCTCATCTCCATCACTGAAGGATCCTCTAAAAATAAGTATTAATTGTATTCAATGTCATGGTGAAAATTTTGGCTCCACAATTTTACACTTAGTATATTTCATGTATGATCTGAGCTTCTGTGTTTCTACACCTTTATATATCCCTTTGAATAACACAGTATCTCTAAATGTTTCCCAGAAGCAGAACCCTGTTGGATTCCAGCCTCCATGGGTTCTGTGTGATTCGCTAGTCATCCAATATATGCATCCTGTGTTCCAGTACAAGTTCGTCCATTTTCCAGCTCTGGCTTACTGCGCTGGCCTTGCCCCACTGACATCAACATCTAGCACTGGGAGGAACATGATCTCTGATGCTTAGGGTTTTCCAATATGCTATAAGCCTGTATATAAAACTGCTCCCACTCTACAATGGAGAAGAGATATCTTAACACGAACAGCCAGACTTCTTCCCTTTCCTTTCTATCTCCAGGTATTCACCTTTTATATTAGACTTGCTCATCCAGAAGGCCATGACATCTGTGGTGAGCAGGAATGCAATTCACACAATGAAGTTTAGACATGTGAAGAGAATGTTAGGCTCAAGACATTTGATTAGGTTTATCTGAGCCACACAGACAAACAAATTTTCTTATACAAATCAAAGTAAATGTGGCAGACGCTGGAGGATTAGTATGATTCGTATTTTTTTCATTTCTGGGCACTATCATGTAATCCCAATGTCAGGAACAGGAAATATTGGAAATGAGGTTCCTCTGGCTCTATTATAGATGCGCAAAATAGAGAGGAAGAAGCAGAAGTAAAAGCAGGGAAAGACATTAAGGAAGAAGTTTAAGTTTCAAGGGAAAGAAGAATGACAGTTTGAGACGGGAGGGGAGAGGGTGAGATATGGAGATGTGGAGAGATAAGGTTGAGAAAACCTGGCTTCTTTACTGGCATTGTGCGATCAGATGTTTTGGAATACAAGATTGTAATATCAAAACCGGGACGAGAGAGGTGGAAATGAGAACAAGAATGAAGTGGAATAACCTGGATGAAGCCAGAAGGGAGGGAATGATAGTAGTTGTGTTTAGGAGAACAGTGAATTTAATCCCTGTCCGAGATATGTAGGGAAATCTTGTCTCCTGATCTTCCTCAAAAATAGTGACCACAGCTTTGCGATATCTTGAAATGTGAAACAGGGCATTGCAATTTACCACGAATCTCTGCAATGAAAATTATTGACGGTAGTAGAGATGAACTCAAGTCTGAGGATGTTCAGTGTATATAAAGAGATCTCATTGTACTTTTTTCCTTTTTTCAGCAAAGTATTTATGATGAAATTATTTGATTCATGATCATTAATGATGGAGACATCAGAACATAAATATCATGATATATTTTCATTTTTCAGCAAAGTATTTATGAGATTATTTGATTCATGATCATTAATAATGGAGACATAAGAACATAAATATCATGACATTGAGCATCCAACTTGGGATGTATAATGAGGGATTATAGTGTTTCCTGTACTTTTGTTACTGTTGTTACTCATTTTATATTTTTGCAGAATGTATCTGTGTATTTCCATGTTTGTGATCTATTTTTGTCTATTTTTTATAAGTAAATTAGAAAACAGGTTTTTTTAATGTCAATCCCAGCTAACCTCCTCCTCAGATGTCCCCCAATAGCCACCTATCCCACCGACTTCCTGCTTGCAAGGGGAGTGAGGCATTCATGGGGGATCTTCAAAGTATGTCATATAATTTGGAGCAGGACCTTGGATCTCCACTTGTGTCTAGACTGAGAGAGTTACCCACTATGTGGAATGGTCTCTAAAATTCCATTAGTATGCTATGGATAAATACTCATCTACTACCAGAGGCCCCATAGATTTCCAAGGCCACCTCATTGACACAGAAATTCAGCGGTTCTGGATTAGACCTATTCTGGTTACTCAGCTATGAGTGTGGGATGCAGGATATCTCACATTTTTAGGTCAGCTGCTTCTGTGGATTTCACAAGTCTAGTCTCGTCCCCTTTGCTCATCATTGCTCCCTCACTTCAACTGGTTTCCAGGAGTTCAGTATTTAGCTCTGGGTGTTTGCTTCTTCTACCATTACCAACTGAATGAAGGCTCTAGGATGGCATATAAGGTACTCATCAATATCATTATCAGAGATGAGCCTTGAAGGCAGCCTCTCCACTCTTGCTTAGATTAATACATATATCATGTAGACCTCTGGACACTTCCCTAGTGTCCGATTTCTCTTTAAACATATAATGGCTCTATCTATGATGTTATTTCTTATCTTGCTCTCCTTTATTCGACCCCATACTTCCTATTTCCTCATGTTCTACTCTCTCCTTCTCTTCTACTCTTCCATTTAACCTAGCTCTCTCTCCTCTCCAGTGATGCTCAGAGGATCTTGTCCTTTTGCCTTTTTCTAAGGGACCATGTATGCCATTCTTAGGGTCTTCCTTTTATGCTAGCATCTCTGGCTGTGTGGATTGCTGGCTGGTAATCCTATGCTTTTTGTCTAAAATGCTTACATGAATGAGTACAAACTATAGTAATATTTTTGTGATTGGGCTACGTTTCTCAGGATGATTTTTTTCTTATTCCATTCATTTCCTTAAGAATTTCAAGATTCCATTGTTTTTTTCCTGCTGAGTGTGTCTCCACCATGTAAATGTACCACATTTACTGTATCTATTCTACAGTAGAGGGGCATATAAGTTTCTTTCTGGATCTAGATATTACAAATAATGCTGGTATGAACATGGTGACCAAAAGTTCTGTTTGTTTGAATGTGCATCTTTGCATATATGACTACCAGTGGAGTTGCTGGATCTTGTGCTATATTCATTCCCATTTTCCTGAGGGATCTCCATAGTGATTTCTAAATTGGCCATAAAAGTTGGCACTAAAACCAGCATTGGAGGCCAGATATGCAGCATAGATTAGATACCAGGTAGATGTGAGAAACCAGGAAACCTGAAAGTAGAGTCTACACAACAATCTGTTTTGGACTTATATTTTTGCTACAGGGCACAAACCTCCCTGTGTTCTACTCCTCAACCCATAATTCCTCTTATAACCAGAAAATTGTTTTCACAGGAAGAAAATGCACACTTTGGAGAGCTTGTAATCTGCAGAGTTAATCCCACATGTGCTAGATTCTAAAGGATTTACAACATTTAGTTGGAAGAAAGATGTGCTCGACTTTTTGCTTTATGCCTCAGCAGAGATTGCTGGATAGGGAAATGTGACTTCTGCTTATTTATGAGGAAAGCTAGTTAGCAGGGAGTGTATGCTCATTCCACATAACATTAGCAGGCCTATCCTTGAAATTCCATTGTGTCTTGGTCACTATGGAATCCTGTGAGGTCACATGTGTTGTAGCAACTCCAACTGCATTTGGAGGGGAGAAAGAACAGAGACAGCCAGAAGAAGGTTGATCTTAAGGATCAGTTAAACTGTCAAAGAAAAATAATGTTCAAAAGGAAGTACAGCAAGTCTTGGTCTGAAGATGGGGAACTACCTGGAGAGATTGTGTTTAGCTTGGATTTTGTGTAATGGAGCTTAGGAAGTGGGGCTTCTTGGAAGAAATTTGACTTTACAACCTGACAGTTCTTCTAGAAGTCAAGGATTCCAGTCTAGTAATTTGTCTATCCCAGAATCCAGGAACAGGCAAGGCAAAGCTGTTCTCCTGGGAGCTCTTGGGGTTTATATATATATATATATATATATATATATATATATATATATATATATATATGTGTGTGTGTGTGCTTTAAATTTAAATTTAAATTAGAGACAAATTTGCTTCACATGTCAATTCCAAGTCCCTCTTCCTTTCCCTCCCCTCCTCCCGTGCCCTGCCACCAACCCCCCAATATCCCCTCATTTCCCCAGGGAGGGTGAGGCCCTCCATGGGGGTGTGTATAGTCTGTCATTTCATTCAGGGAATGGCATAGAATCTCTCCCCAAGTGTTCAGGGTAAGAGTGTATCACTCATTGTTGCATGGGAGCTCAAAGTCCAATTGTATACCCGGGATGAATACTGATCTACTACTCAAGGCTCAATAGAATACCGAGGCCTCCTCACTGACACCTACATTCAGGGGTCTTTATCAGTCCCATGCTGGATTCCCAGGCACCCGACTGGGATTCATGAGCTAACCCTTGTCAGGTTAGCTGTTTCTGGGGGGATAAACCGGCCCAGTCTTCACCCTTTCATCATCAGTCCTCCTTCTCTGTCACACAATTTCTTGAGTTCAGCTCAGTGCTTAGCCGTGGGAGTCGGACTCTGCTTCCATCAGCTCTTGGTTTTAAATCTTACAGAAAATTTTTGGTTAATGGTGGACCAGAATCAAAATAAGACAAATTGGATGGAGGCTATAGTGGAGTATGCCACCTCTAGGCAGGTCATCACTGTATTTCAACACCAGTAGTTTACTTTAATGATGTGGAAATTCTCTGTGTGCCCTGACTTGTCAGTGACATGACTTTGTGTCTGGTGATCATGTTCTGCACCCAACTGTATACTTTTGATTGAAATGATGTATCAGGATAATTATGGTTCTCAAGCAGGCCCTGCGAGGCTTTTGGCTATGGGAATTGCTTGCGAATTCTGCAGGTAAGTTGAATGAAGAGTCTGTAGCTGGGAATAAGCCTGAGGAAGTTCTTCCTTTCTTTATCTGAATTATGTGCTGAGGGGTGAGGGGAAAGCATCTGGCTAAGAAATGCAACTACTGTCAGAGATGTGAGAATTGATATTCCCTGAATAGGTATCTCAAGCAGCGATCCAAATCCACTGTTGTGTCACTAAGTCACAGGTACGGAGCATTCAGAAATATATTTAAGGCACAGAATACTCTGTATATCCTCTTTGGTTTGTCACAATGCAAGTTTACTTGTGGTCATCACTGCACAATTGCTGCTGAAGAGCTATCCCCAACCCCAGCACTCCTCTACAAAAAGGAGTAGAAACAGTAGATGGAGAGTCTGAACAACCAGCTAGAACAAGTGGCCAGAGAAGCAAAGGAACTCTGAGATTGCCTCAGCTCCTTCATTGAAGAATCCCCTGACAATAAGTATTAGTTTTTCCTTTTGCATTGGTTAGCATCTTGGCTCTATAATTTCATCTTTAGTTTATTTCATCTAAGATCTGAGCTTCTGTGTTTATAAAAATTGATGATTCCCCTTTGTCCATCACTGTATATATAAATGATTCCCAGAAGCAGGTCCTTGTTGGGTTCCAGACCCAACAGGTTCTGTCCCAATCGCCAAGAGGAACATCCAAGTGCATCCTTTCTGTAGTTCTGGCATACTGCCCCAACATTGCCCTATTGAGATAAGCATCTATCACTGAAAGACACATGATCTTTTGTACCTGGGGCTTTTCCACTCTGCTGTAAGCCTGTATATAATGCTGATCCCTCTCCACAATGAAGAAGAGTCTTCTTATCATGAAAAGCCTGGAATCTTCTCATTTATTTCAGTCTCTAGGGTTTGGCTTAGTATATTAGACTTGCTCCTCATGCACATGTCACAAGTGGAGTTCCCACTGAGACTTGGAGTGTCTTGAAAGATTGAGATAAATCGAGAAAGAATAGTGATTGGAAAAAATTAAGACTAAAAAATAGAAAAGAGAGACTTGGAAAACAAAGGAATTGAATTCATTTAGCTCAACTTCTAAGATAGTATATTTGAATGGTTAAATCTAAAGTTTTTCACCAGACACCAATATTTTTAACTCTGGAATAGACAAGACCATGGTTTTTAAGTCATTAATATTCTCGAATATCAACAAGTTAAAAAGGACATACAATGGAGTCTTCGGAATGGACCAATCCTACAGAAAATCAGAACAAAAATTGTGGGTAGACCAATGGCCTCCTTCTACAATAAAATTGGGGACTGCTCATCAGCTGGTACAATAAAAATATTAGGATTTGAGTGAAATTTGACTTTCAGAGAAAGAACTGAGCATAAACAAATGACAGGCCCTAGATATTTTTCTCCTATTTTTATCAATGGTTTCTTCATATAATACAGAAATTCAATTTTTTAGATCCAATTACAACCCCAAATCCAGCTTCAGTTTATGTAAATTAGAACCAAAAAACATTAGAAAGTAAACACTAATAGATATTATAAGGACATATATTAAGAAAATTAGACATTGATACCAAACACTAGATTCTTCTTTGTTTGTTGTTTTTTTAGGCAGTCATAATCTCTTCTTTAGGTGTTCACACATAACATATCTTATTGGTGTTTGAAAATGGGTTTTCATAAGAAAACAAACCACTCATCTTTCCTTGTGTGAGATCTCCTTACCCATTGTAGAATATGAATTTGTGGACGAGCTGTCCACCTCCTGAAGTATCTCCTGTTCGGATCGAATCTTGATCAATTTTGATGTAACCCAAAGCTTTTCTTCTCCTGCTGAATCAGAGGCGAAACTCCTTCCCCAACATAGTACATATCCAAGTATCCAAACTGAGGTCATAACATCCTTGAAATGCACTTGGTGGTTTAGTTCAGAAGATTTTCCTGAAGTCCAGTGGCTTTCTGCAGGTGTATGTCCTTTCTCATAAGCATTAAGAAATTTCAGTGTTACTAAAGCATTATATCATCTGTGTTTGGTGGTTTTTGTTACTCCTTAATGTTTATGAAGCATTTCTTTTAAAGTTTAGTTATATCTTTCAACCACTTCTTGTCCTATAGGATTGTAAGTTATACCCGTTATGTGTTTTATATTATCATATTTAAAAAATTTTTGCAACTTGCTGGAAACATATGCTGGATGTCATTTTTATTTGATCATGAAAACCATAACATCCATCACCTCTAAGATGTGTGTGATAACAGAATCAGTCATTTCAGAGGTGAGGGCAGTAGTCCATCCATTTGAAGATTGAAAATGTGTCTATTGTATGGTACACTTATTTTAAACATCCAAATTCTCGAAAGTGAAATAGATCCATTTGCCCAACTCGATTTTTGCAAATAATTTGGGGATTACTGCCTGATGGTAATGTAGTATGTTTATAGAATGAACAAGTGGGGCAAATTCTTAAGATTTCCTTTGATTTTGCCAAGGGATAGAAAAATCCTTCTTTAAGCCTTTGCTATTAAAGTGGTGTTTCTTAGGAAATTCTGAAACTTGCAACACACTTTCTATTAATAAACAGTCAATCTCAACATTGACTTGTGCAAGATTAACTGGTAGACCCATAATAGATCTGATGTGTGTGATGAAATCTATATCTGATTGTTTTCTGTAATTGTACAACAAGAAGTTTAATTCTGTAACAGGAACAAATTCTGCAGTCTCGATGTGTAAAACGACTCTCTCTGCATAGTGAGAATCTGTAACTAAATTGAGTGGCTCTATAACGTCTTTAAATACCATGAGAATTGTGTAAAACTCTGCCTTTTGTACAATGTTGTATGAGCTTTGAACTATTTATATATTATTATTTATAACCTGCCTTAACTGACTTGTTTACATCAGTGTAGAATATAAGAAATCTAGATACAGGAATTTTCTTCCAATACATGGAAAAATCCAAATTGTATTCTTTATGAATTTGATTCTCTCTGTTTTGGACAATTGTTGCTAATTGTTGCCAAAAAGTTACTGCAATTCCTTTGTTAATATTCATTATCCTTCCATAAGTAGGAAATTTCCTCATTTGTTAAATGTACAATAATCAGTAGTTGACTAAGTCTTAACTTACCTTTGAATATCAAATCAGAGAACTTTTCTATATATGTCTTCGGTTTTGTTTCAGTTTATGTAGTAGAAATACCCATTCTAGTATGATGTCATCCCTCTGCATTAAAATTCCTGAGGGGTATTCTCTCGAAGGTAAAATAATAAGTAATGGAGGAAAAAATCCAAAAATGCAAAAAAACCCCGCAAGAAATGAAAGAAAAGACAAACCAAAAACTTCAACAAATGCAAGAAAGAGAGGAAAGGACAAAGCAAAAATTTCAAGGAACAATTCAAAAAGTACTATGGTTGAAAGCTGAAATTGAGACAATAATAAAACACAGTCTGAAGGAATGCTGGAAATAGAAAAGCTGGGCAAATGGTCAGGTACTACAGTTACAATTATAACAAACAAAATACAAGAGATGGAAGACAGAATCTCAGGTGTTGAAGATACACTAGGCGAAATAGATTCATCAACCAAAAAATATATTAAGTCAAACAAATTCCTAAGTCAAACAAATTCCTAACACAACATATACAGGAAATATGGGACACAGTGAAAAGACCAAATCTCAGAGTAATAGGTATGGAAGAAGGGGAAGACATCCATCTCAAAGGGGGCAGAAAATATATTCAACAAAATCATAGAAGAATACTTTCCCAACTTAAAGAAAGGCATGGCAATGAAAGTACAAGAAGCCTAGAGAACACCAAATAGAGTGGACCACAAAAGGAAATCCCCTTACCACATAACAGTAAAAACCCTGTACATACAGATTAAAGAAAGGATATTAAGAACAGCAATCGAAAAGGGCCAAGTAACTTAAAAAGTCAAACCTATCAAAATCACACCTGACTTCTCCATGGAATCTCTGAAAGCCAGATGATCCTGGACAGATATTCTACCAACACTAAGAGACCATGGATGCCAGCCCAGCAAAGTTTTCAATCACTATAGATGACGATGTAATCTCATTATTTAGTTACTTGGATCACTTACGAGATCTATTAGCATCTCTCCAGGAGTGAATCCTGTGATGTCATCTCATTATTTAGTCACTTAAATCAATGTTGAGGTCTAAGGGAGCTCCCCAGGGGAGAATCGTGTGACTTCTTCTCATTATTTAGTCACTTAAAACAATGACAAGGTCAATGGGCTGCTACCCTTGGGTGAATTGTGTAATGTCATCTCTTTATTTAGTCACTTAAATCAATAATGAGGTCTATGTACATCTACACGGGGTGAATCATGTGATGTTATCTTATTATTTACTCACTTAAATAAATGATGAGGTCTATTGCCGTCTCCCCAAGAGTGAATTATGTGAAGTCATCTTATTATTTAGTCACTATAATCAATAATGAGGTCTATAGGCATCTCCCCAGGGATGAATCATGGGATGTCATCTGCTTAGTTACTTAAATCAATCATGTTATCTATGGCCATAATCCCAAGGGTGAAAGGTGCAAACTCATCTCATTCTTTAGTCTCTTAAATCAATATGGGAGACTTGCCAGGGGTGACTCATGTGAAGTCACATTATTATTTACTCACATCAATGATGAGGTCTAGGTGTGCCTACACAGGGGTGAAAACTACATTGTCATCTCATTAGTAGCCACTCAAATCAATGATGTGGTCTGTGGGAGTCTTCCCATAGGTGAATCCTGCGTTGTTATCTCATTATTTGGTCACTTAAATCAATAATGAGGTCGATGGGCATCTCCCGAAGGGTAAGTCATGTTACATAATAGTTGGGACCTAGCCCCCACAGTGTCTCTGAGTTGTTTGTCAGCTGATAGCCACAAGTACATCCTGTTTTCTAGTTTGGGCTTACTGCTCCCGCATTGCCCCAGTTACATTAACATCTAGCACGAGGAAAGAATGCTCTTTTCCACCTGGGGTTTTTCTACTGTGTTATAAGACTATATATAAGACTCCTCCCTCCTACAAGAGAGAGATCTCTTAGCACTTGCAAAATAGTACAAACAGCTGGATATCTGGTCTTTCTTTTCCTGATCAAATTTGCTTGTGGTGCAGGCACCGCATGTCATCTCATTATTTATGCACTTAAATCAATGATGTATACGGACGCCTCCTCAGGGGTGAATCGTGTGACCTCATCTCATTATTTAGTAACTTATAGCAATGATGATGACTATGGGCTTCTCCCCAGAGGTTAATCATGTGATTTCACCTCATTATTTAGTCACTTAAATCAGTGATGATCTCTATGGGTGGCTCCCCAAGGGTGATTTATGTGATGTCTTCTCATTATTTAGTAAATTAAACCAATGATGAAGTGTATGGGCATCTTGCCAAGGATGAAACATGTGACCTCATTTCATTATTTAGTAACTTAAATCATGATCAGGTCTAAGTGTGCCTCCCCAGTGGTGAATCATGTAACCTCATCTCATTATTTAATCACTTAAATCAATGATGAAGTCTATGAGCAATGCCACAAGGGTGAATCGTGTGACTTCATCTCATTATTAAGTCACTTAAATATATGAAGTTTTCTATGGGCATCTCCCCAGGGTTGAATCATGCCACATCATTTCATTATTTAGTCACTTAAAACAATGATGAGGCATATGGTCATCTCCCCAGGAGGGAATCAGTCAACGACCTCTCATTATTTAATCTCTTAAATCATTGATGATGTCTATGGACATCTCTCCATGACTGAATTACGTGATGTCATCTCATTATTTGATCGTTAAGTCAATGATGAGGTATATGGGCGTCTCCCCACAGGTGAATTATGTGATATTATCTCATTATTTAGTCACATAAATCAATGATGAGGTCTATGGCTGTATTCCCAGGGGTGAATCCTGCTATGTCATGCCATTATTTAGTTACTTAAATCAATCATGAGACCAATGGGCTTCTTCCCAGGGGTAACTCTTGCCACATCATCTCATTGTTTAGTCACTTAAAGCAATGTTGAGGTCTATGGGTGTGTCCCCAGGGATGAATCAGGCAATATCATCTTAGTATTTAGTTAATTAAATCAATTATGAGATTTATGGGCTCTTCCACAAAGGTGAATCATATGATATCATCTCATTATTTAGTCATTTAAATCAGTTATGACCTCAATGGCCATCTGCCCAAGGGTGAATCGTGTAATGTCTTCTCATTATTTAGTCACATGAAACAATGATGTGTTCTATGGGCATCTCACCAGGGGTGAATCGTGTAATTTCATCTCACTATTTAGTCCCTTACATCAAAGATGTGGCATATGGGTATTCCCCAGGGGTGAATCCTGTGATGTCATCTAATTATTTAGTCACTTAAATTAAGAATAAGATGTATGGGCATTACCCCAGTGTTGAATTATGTAATGTCATCTCCTTATTTAGTCACTTAAATTAATGATCAGGTCTTTTTTTGTCTCTGCAGGGGTGAAACATGTGAGGTCCTCTCATTATCTACTCACTTTAATCAATGATGATGTCTATTGACTACTTACCATGGGTGAATTGTGCGATGTCATATCATAATTTAGTCACTTAAATCAATGATTAAGTCTGTGGTTGCCACCCCAGTGTTGAATCATGCAATGTCATCTTATTATTTAGTCACTTAAATTAATATTGAGGTTTATGGGCATCTCCCATGGGCAAACTGACTTCTCATTGTTAAGTCACTTAAATCAATGAAGATTTCTATTGATTCTCCCAGGTTGAAACATGGGACATCATCTCATTATTTCTTCACTTTTACATCAATGATGAGGTCAATGGCATCTTCCCAGGGGTGAATTATACGATATTATTTCATTATTTGGTCACTTAAATCAATGATGAGGTCAACTTGTGTCTCCCAATGGGTGAATTATGCGATGTCATCTTATTATTTGATAACTTAAAACAATGATGAGGTCTATGGGCATCTCCTTATGGGAGATTTTTATTATGTCATGTCATTATTACTTACTTAAATCAATGATGATGTCTGAGCCTCTCCCTAGGGTTGAATCATTCTACAAGATCTCATTATTTAGTCACTTAATCAAGGATAAGGTCTAGGTGCGTCTCTCGAGGAGTGAATCCTGGGACTTCATCTCATTACCTGTTACTTAGATCAATGATGATGTCTATGGACTTCTTCTCAGTGGAGAATCTTGCACAGTCCTTCCATTATTTAGTCACTTAAATCAATAGTAATGTCTATGGGCATCTCCCCAGGAATTAATTATCCAATGTCATTATATTATTTGATCACTGTAATCAATGATGAGGTCTGTGGGCATCTCCAAATGGGTGAATTAAGTGATGTCATCTCATTATATTTTCACTCAACTAAATGATGAGGTCTATGGGTTTTTCCCCAACATTTAATCATGTATAT
>NW_024433571.1:0-1762 GCF_017639785.1 Mesocricetus auratus | reverse complement strand
ACTATAAATCTAACGATACAACTCTTTCTGAGATTCTATATGTGTAACTCTTGAAAACTAATGATACATCACTGTGTGAGAAACTACATTAGTAACTTCTTGAAAACTAATGTTCCAACACTGTTTGAGAATCCACACGTTTAACTCATTGAAAACTAACGATACAACCCTGTGTGAGAATCTACAAGTGTAACTTCTTGAAAACTAACGATTCAAAACTGTGTGAGAATCTATAATCATAATCTCTTGAAAATTAACGATACAATACTGTGATACAATCCTCATCCGTAACTTCTTGAAAACACACTATATAAAAATCTATTAGAAATTCATGTGTAATTCAATGAAAAGTAACAATACTAGATTGTGTGAGAATCTATATGTGTACCTTATTGAAAACTAACTGTATAAAACACTATGTAAAACCCCATTCATAACTACCTGAAATGTAACTAGTAGGGTTAGGGTTATTTTTAGGTTTAGGTTTAGGTTGAGGGTTAGGGTTAGGGATAGGGTACTGTTAAGGTTAGTGTTGAAGTTTAGTTTTAAGTTTAGTGTTTGGTAAGGTTTAGGGTTAAGTTTAGGTTTAGGGTTAGTATTATTGTTTGGGATAGGGTTAGGCTTAGTTTTAGTATTAGGGTTAGGTTTAGGGCTAGGGTTAGGGTTGAGTACCTTCATGTTTGACTTCTCGAAAATTAACGATAGTACACTGTATGAGAATCTATATGCTTAACTTCTTGAAAACCAATGATACAACACTTTCTGAGCATCTATATGCATAATTTCTTAAAAGCTAACTATACAACACTGATTGAGAATCTATAAGTGTAACTTCTTGAAAACTAACAATACAACACTCTGTGAGAAACTTCATGTGTAACTTCGTGAAAACAAAGCATATATTATTGTGTTTGAAACTATGTGTGTAACTTCTTGAAAACTGACAATACAACACTGTCTGAAGACCTATATGCATAACACTTTAAAAATTATCTACATAACATGCTATGAGAAACTACATGCATATCTTCTTGAAAACTAATGATACAACACTGTGAGTATCTATCTTGGTTACTTCTTGAAAACTAACGTATACAACATTGTGTGAGAATCTATACACGTTATTTATTGAAAATTAGTTGTACAAAACTTTATGCAAACTCCATGTGTAACTACTTGAAACCTAACTTGTAGGGTTAGGGCTAGTGTTAGTGTTAGGGTTAGGGTTACGTTTATTGTTAGGATTAGGGTTGGGTTAGGGTTAGGGTTAGGATTGAGAACCTACATGTGTAACTTCTCCAAAATAATGATAGAACACTGAGCATCTATACGCTAAACTTCTTGAAAACCAAAGATACAACCCTGTGTGAGAAACTGCATGTGAAAATGCTTGAAAACTAAGGATACCACATTGTGTGAGAAACTTCATGTGTAACTACTTGAAAACAAATGATACATTTCTGTGTGAGAAACTACATGCATGGCTTCTTGAAACCTGAACATACAATGCTGTCTGAGGATCTATTTGCTTAACACTTTAAAAACCAACCATACAAAACTCTTTGGGAATCTATAAGCATACTTCTTGAAAACTAACAATACAACACTGTGTGAGAAACGTCATGCGTAACTTCTTGAAAACTAACGATACAACGCTGTCAGAGATACTATATACATAATTTCTTGAAAACTATCGATACAATTCTTTGTGAAAATCTACGTTTGTAACTTCTTGAAACCTAACGAAGTAACTCTGTGTGAA
>NW_024433570.1:0-23424 GCF_017639785.1 Mesocricetus auratus | reverse complement strand
GCAAGAAAATTTTTTTGTTTGTTTGCTTCTTTTTTGGGTTTTTTTTTGGTTTTTTTTTTTTTGGTTTTTTCAAGACAGGGTTTCTCTGTATTGTTTCGGAGGCTATCGGTCCACGCGGCCTCGAACTTTTTGTTTTTTTTAATTATTTATTTTTAAGTTTAAATTTAGATTAGAAACAAGGTTGCTTCACATGTCAGTTCCACGTCCCTCTCCCTTTCCCACCCCTCATCCCGTACCCTCCTCCGAATCCCCCCACTATCCCCTCTTTTCCCCAGGGAGGATGAGGCCATCCAGGGGGGAGTCCATAGTCTGCTATTTCATCCAGGGCAGGGCCTAGACCCTACCCCAAGAGTTCAGGGTAAGAGTGCATCTCACATTGTTGGATGGGAGTCCAATGTCCGTATGTATAATCGGGATGAGTACTGATCTACTGCCCAAGGCTCAATAAATTACCTAGGCCTGCTCACTGACACCCACATTCAGGGGGTCTTGATCAGTCCCATGCTGGATTCCCAGGCTGATACCTGGGATTCAAAAGTTAACCATTGTCAGGTCAGCTGTATCTGGGTGTTAAACCAGCCCAGTATTAATCCCTTTGGTCATCAGTCCTCCCTCTCTATAACTGGCTTTCTTGAGTTCAGCTCAGTGCTTAACCATGAGAGTATGCCTCGTCTTCCATCACTCACTGAATGAAGTTTCTGTTTCCCAGACTCTCTGGCCATAGAATTGTAGGCTGGCACTCCCCAGGTCTATATCTAAATTCCATATATGAGAGAGTACATGACATGTTTCTCTTTTTGTGACTGTGTTACCCCACTCAGGATGGTTTATTTTTTTAATTTTACTTTCCAGTTTAAATTTAGATAAGAAACAAGGTTGCTTCACAAGTCAGTTCCAGGTCCCTCTCCCATTCCCTCCCCTCCTCCCGTGCCCTCCCTCCCCCCCCCCCGTTATCCCCTCATTTCTCCAGGGAGGGTGAGGCCCTCCATGGGGGTGTGCATAGTCTGTCATTTCATATAGGGCAGGGCCTAGACCCTTCCCCAAGAGTTCAGGGTGAGAGTGCACCTCACATTGTTCTATGGGAGTCCAAAGTCCGTGTGTATACTTGGGCTGGGTACTGATCTGCTGCCCAAGGCTCAATAGATTCCCTAGGCCTCCTCACTGACCCCCAAATTCAGGGGGTCTTGATCAGTCCCATGCTGGCTTCCCAGGCTAATGCCTGGGATTCAAGAGTTAACCTTTGTCTGGTCAGCTGTTTCTGGGGGTTAAACCAGCCCAGTCTTAATCCCTTTGATCATCAGTCCTCCCTCTCTGTTACTGGCTTTCTTGAGTTCAGCTCATTACTTAACCAAGGGAGTCTGCCTCTTCTTCGATCAGCCACTAAATAAAGTTTCTGTTTCCCAGACTCTCTGGCCATAGGATTGTAGGCTGGCACTCCCCAGATCTATGTCTAAAATCCATATATGAGAGAGTACATGCCATGTTTCTCTTTTTGTGACTGGGTTACCTCACTCAGGATGGTTTCTTCTAGTGTCATCCATTTGACTGCGAATCTCATGATTCCATTATTTTTTTCTGCTGAATAGTACTCCATTGTGTAGATGTACCACATTTTCTCTATCCACTCTTCAGGTGAGGGACATCTAGGTTGCTTCCACGTTCTGGCAATTACAAATAAAGCTGCTATGAACATAGTGGAACAGACATCTTTGTTGTATGAATGGGCATCTTTTGGATATATACCTAAGAGTGGAGTTGCTGGGTCTTGTGGTAGGTTTATTCCCATTTTTCTGAGGAATCTCCACACTGATTTCCAAAGTGGCTGAAGCAGTTGGCACGCCCACCAGCAATGGAGGAGTGTCCCCCTTTCACCACATCCTCTCCAGCATAAATTGTCATTGGTGTTTTTGATTTTAGCCATTCTGACAGGGGTGAGATGGTATCTGAGAGTTGTTTTGATTTGCATTTCCCGGATGGCTAAGGATGTTGAGCACTTTCTCAAGTGCCTCTCAGCCATTTTAGACTCCTCTGTTGAAAACTCTCTATTTAGTTCTGCAGCCACTTTTTAATAGGGTCCTTGGGTGTTTTGGAGACTTGCTTCTTGAGTTCTTTGTAAATTTTGGAGATCAACCCTCTGTCAGATGTGGGATTAGTGAATATTTTTTCCCATTCTGTGGGCTGCCTTTTTGTCTTGCTGACTGTGTCCTTTGCCTTACAGAAGCTTCTCAGTTTCAGTAGGTCCCATGTATTAATTGTTGATCTTACTGCCTGTGCTAATGGTGTTATGTTCAGGAAGCTGTCTCCTGTACCAATTCGTTCAAGGGTACCACCCACTTTCTCTTCTAAGAGGTTCAGTGTGGCTGGATTTATGTTGAGGTCTTTGATCCATTTGGACTTAAGTTTTGTGCATGGCGATAGACATGGATCGATCTGCATTCTTCTACATGCCAGTCTCCAATTATGCCAGCACCATTTGTTGAAGATGCTTTCTTTATTCCATTGTATATTTTTAGCTTCTTTGTCAAAGATCAGATGTTCATACGTGTGTGGGTTAATACCCGGATTTTCAATTCGATTCCATTGGTCAACGTGTCTATTTTTGTGCCAATACCAAGCTGTTTTCAGGACTATAGCTCTATAATAGAGCTTGAGGTCAGGGATGGTGATGCCTCCGGACGTTGCCTTATTGAACAGGGTTGTTTTGGCTATCCTGGGTCTTTTGTTTTTCCATACAAAATTGATTATTGTTCTTTCAAGGTCTGTGAAGAACTGTGCTGGTATTTTAATGGGGATTGCATTGAATCTGTAGATTGCTTTTGGCAGGATTGCCATTTTTACTACATTGATCCTACCTATGCAAGAGCATGGGAGATCTTTCCATTTTCTGAGGGCTTCTTTAATTTCTTTCTTTAAAGATTCAAAGTTCTTATGATACAGGTCTTTCACTTGTTTGGTTAGCGTTACCCCAAGGTTTTTTATGTTGTTTGTGGCAATTGTAAAGGGTGATGTTTCTCTGATTTCTCTTTCAGCCCTTTTATCATCTGTATATAGTAGGGCTACTGATTTTCTTGAGTTGATCTTGTAGCCTGCCACTTTGCTGAAGGTGTTAATCAGCTGTAAGAGTTCCCTGGTAGAGTTCTTTGGGTCATTGATGTAAACTATCATATCGTCTGCGAACAGTGAAAGTTTGACTTCTTCCTTCCCAATTTGTATCCCCTTGATCCCCCTTTGTTGTCGTATGGCAATAGCTGGAACTTCAAGTACCATGTTGAAAAGGTATGGAGAGAGTGGACAGCCTTGTTTTGTTCCTGATTTTAGAGGAATTGCATTGAGTTTCTGTCCATTTAGTTTGATGTTGGCTGTTGGTTTACTGTATATAGCTTTTATTATGTTTATGTATGTCCCTGTTATCCCAGATCTCTCCAAGACCTTTATCATGAAGGGGTGTTGGATTTTGTCAAAGGCTTTTTCAGCATCTAGTGAGATGATCATGTGATTTTTGTTTTTCAGCTTGTTTATATGGTGGATTACGTTGATGGATTTTCGTATGTTGAACCATCCCTGCATCCCTGGGATGAAACCTACTTGATCGTGGTGAATGATTGTTTTGATGTGTTCTTGGATCCGATTTGCCAGTATTTTATTGAGTATTTTTGCATCAATGTTCATGAGGGATATTGGTCTGAAGTTCTCTTTCTTAGTTGTATCTTTGTGTGGCTTGGGGATCAAGGTTATTGAAGCCTCTTAGAAAGAGTTTGGCAAAGACCCTTCTGCTTCTATTGTGTGGAACACTTTGAGAAGAATTGGTATACGCTGTTCTTTGAATTTCTGGTAGAATTCTGCACTGAGGCCATCTGGACCTGGGCTTTTTTTGGTTGGGAGGCTTTTGATGACAGCTTCTATTAACATAGGGGTTATAGGTCTATTTAAATTGCTCATCTGTTCTTGATTTAGTTTTGGCAATTGATAGCTGTCCAGGAAGTCATCCATTTCCTTTAAATTTTCGAATTTTGTGGAGTACAGGTTTTCAAAGTATGACCTAATGATTCTCTGGATTTCCTCAGAGTCTGTTGTTATGTCCCCCTTTTCATTTCTGATTTTGTTAATTTGCGTGTTCACTCTCTGCTGTTTGCTAAGTTTGGACAAAGGTTTGTCTATCTTGTTGATTTTCTCAAAGAACCAACTCTTCGTTGTGTTGATTCTTTGTATTGTTTTCCTGGTTTCTACTTTATTGATTTCAGCCCTCAATTTGATTATTTCCTGGCGTCTACTCCTCCTGGGGGAGTGTGCTTCTTTGTGTTCTAGAGCTTTCAGCTGTGATGTTAATTCTCTGGTATAACTGTTCTCCTGTTTCTTCATGTGAGCATTTAGCGCTATGAACTTCCCCGTAGCACTGCTTTCAAAGTGTCCCATAGGTTTGGGTATGTTGTGTCTTCATTCTCATTGAATTCGAGGAAGTCTTTAATTTCTTTTTTTATTTCCTCTTTGACCCAGGGATGGTGCAGTTGAGCATTATTCAATTTCCATGAGTTTGTAGGTTTTCTGCAATTTGTGTTGTTGTTGAATTCTAATTTTAAAGCATGGTGGTCTGATAAGATGCATGGAGTTATTCCAATTTTTTGTAGCTGCTGAGGTTTGATATGTTGCCAAGTATGTGGTCGATTTTTGAGAAGGTTCCATGTGGTGGTGAGAAGAAGGTATATTCTTTTTTATGTGGATGAAATGTTCTATAGATATCTGTTAATCCCAGTTGGGTCATTACTTCTATTAGCCCTTTTGCTTCTTTGTTGAGTTTCTGTCTGGTATTCCTGTCTAGTGGTGAGAGTGGTGTGTTGAAATCTCCCACTATAACTGTGTGGGGCTTTAGATGAGATTTAAGTTCTAATAATGTTTCTTTAACGAATGTGGATGCCTTTGTATTTGGGGCATAGATGTTCAGGATAGACACTTCATCTTGGTGGGTTTCACCTGTGATGAGTATGTAATGACCTCCTTCATCTCTTTTGATTGATTTTATTTTAAAGTCTAGTTTGTTAGATATTAGGATTGCTACCCGGCTTGTTTCTTGGGTCCATTCGATTGAAAAATTTTTTCCCAACCTTTAATTCTCAGGTAATGTCTGTCTTTAAGGGTGAGGTGTCTTTCCTGCATGCAGCAGAAGGAAGGGTTCTGTCTTCGAATCCAATCTGCTAGTCTGTGTCTTTTTATGGGTGAGTTAAGGCCATTAATATTGAGGGATATTAATGACCAATGATTGCTCATCCTTCTTCGATTTGCGATGGTTGTTGGTGGTGGAATTATGTGTGGAGTTTCACCCCTTTGTTCTTTTGGCTGTTGGTAGAGAGAGATTCTCTAATGCTTATGTTTTTCTGGTTGTAGTTAGCTTCCTTGGGTTGGAGTTTTCCTTCCAAAATTTTCTGTAGGGCTGGGTTAGTGGACACATATTGCTTGAATCTAGTTTTGTCATGGAATATCTTGTTTTCTCCATCTATAGTGATTGAGAGCTTTGCCGGGTATAGTAGTCTGGGCTGGCATCCGTGGTCTCTTAGTGTAGGTAGAATATCTATCCAGGACCTTCTGGCTTTCAGCGTTTCCATGGAGAAATCAGGTGTAATTCTGATAGGTCTGCCTTTATATGTTACTTGACCTTTTTCCTTAGCTGCTCTTAATATTCTTTCTTTATTCTGTATGTTTGGGGTCTTGATTATTATGTGGCGAGGGGATTTTTTTGTGGTCCACTCTATTTGGTGTTCTGTAGGCTTCTTGTACCTTCATTGGCATGTCTTTCTTAAGGTTGGGAAAGTTTTCTTCTATGATTTTGTTGAATATGCCTTCTGCCCCTTTGAGCTGGATTCCTTCTCCTTCTTCTATACCTATTATTCTTAGGTTTGGTCTTTTCATGGTGTCCCATATTTCCTGGATGTTTTGTGTTAAGGATTTGTTGGAATTAAGGTTTTCTTTGGTTGATAAATCCATTTCTCCTAATGTATCTTCAACACTTGAGATTCTCTCTTCCATCTCTTCTATTCTGTTGGTAATGCTTGTATTGGTAGTGCCTGTCTGTTTGTCCAGCTTTTCTATTTTCTGCCTTTCTTCAGATTGTGTTTTTTAATGACTCTATTTCAGTTTTCAACCCTTGCAGTGTTTGCATTGCTTCTTGCAATTTTCTGTTTATCTGTTCGTCTGTTTGTTGCCTTTCAT
This sequence comes from Mesocricetus auratus, assembly GCF_017639785.1. Lineage (NCBI taxonomy): Eukaryota > Metazoa > Chordata > Mammalia > Rodentia > Cricetidae > Mesocricetus > Mesocricetus auratus. The sequence goes on along the minus strand of NW_024433570.1, from coordinate 17,223 downwards.
GAATTTTTTGGTTTCTTCTTTCTTCCATTTCTTGCATTTTTTGGTTTGTTTTTTGTTCCATTTCTCGCATTTTGTGCTTTGTTTCTTCTTCGATTTCCTGCCTTTTTTGGTTTGTTTCTTCTTCCATTTTTTCATTTTTTGCTTTGTTTTTTCTACCATTTCTTGCATTTTTTGCTTTGTTTCTTCTTCCATTTCCTGCCTTTTTTGGTATGATTCTTCTTCCAATTCTTGCATTTTTTGCTTTGTTTTTTCTTCCATTTCTTGCATTTTTTGCTTCATCTCGTCTTCCATTTTCTGCCTTTTTTGGTTTGTTTTTTCTTCCAATTCTTGCATTTTTTGGTTTGTTTTTTCTTCCATTTCTTTGAGGGATTTTCCAATATCCTCTTTTAGGACCTCTATCGTTTTCATGAAAGTGCTTTTAAGGTCGTTCTCTTCTGCTTCGTCTGCATTGGAATGTTGGGGTCTTGCTGGTGTGGAGTCTCTAGAATCTGGCGGTGTCATATTTGTTTTCCTGTTGCTGACTGTGTTTTTGTATTGTCTCTTTCCCATCTCTTCTTCAAGTGGGTGCAGAAAGAGCCCCTTACTGGTCTGGGGACCAGAGTTCCCTTTTGGTGGGTGCTAGCAAGTCCAATAATCTGGTGGTTCTTCTATTCCTTGCCCGAATGCTGGTCCCATGGGTGGAGAAGAAGAACAGGAATCTGGGGCGCTTATCCTCTTACCTGGTCCCCTGGACCCTATGCTGGGTCCTGTTGTACTTGATCCAGAACAGCTACTCCCCTGGTCTCCCTGGGTCCTCTGGTTTCCTGGTCTCGTTGGTGGGAGAGAAGACCTGGGGTCTGGGTGCTTAGCTCCCGCCGGGATTGGGAGCTCTGTGCAGGTCCCAGGAGATCTGCAGACACTGGAGCACAGGCCGGGAAGCCGGCCTGTTTACCTGATGCTGTCCGAGGAACAGATGCTTCCTTGGACTCCCAGCCTCCTCCCCTTTCCTGGTCTCATTGGTGGGAGAGAAGATCTGGAGTCTGGGGTGCTTGGCTCCCGCCGGGATTGGGAGCTCTGTGCAGGTCCCAGGCGGTCTGCGGGCACTGGAGCACAGGCCGGGAAGCCGGCCTGTTTACCTGATGCTGCTGGAAGAACCGCCGCTTCCCTGGACTCCCAGCCTCCTCTCCTTTCCTGGTCTCATTGGTGGGAGCGAAGATCCAGAGTCTGGGGGGCTTGGCTCCCGCCGGGATTGGGAGCTCTGTGCAGGTCCCAGGCGATCTGTGGGCACTGGAGCACAGGCCGGGAAGCCGGCCTGTTTACCTGATGATGCTGGAAGAACCGCCGCTTCCCTGGACTCCCCCAGGATGGTTTCTTCTACTGTCTTCCATTTGCCTGCAAATCTCAGGATTCCATTGTTTTTTTCTGCTGAATTGTACTCCATTGTGTAAATATACCACATTTTCTCTATCCACTCTTCAGTTGAGGGCATCTAGGTTGATTCCAAGTTCTGGCTATTACAAATAATGCTGCTATGAACATAGTGGAACAGACATCTTTGTTGTATGAATGGGCATCTTTTGGATATATGCCTAAGAGTGGAGTTGCTGGGTCTTGTGGTAGGTTTATTCCCATTTTTCTGAGGAAACTCCATACTGATTTCAAAAGTGGCTGAACCAGTTGGCACTCCCACCAGCAATGGAGGAGTGTTCCCCTTTCACCACATCCTCTCCAGCATAAATTGTCATTGGTGTTTTTGATTTTAGCCATTTTGACAGGAGTCACATGGTATCTCAGAGTTGTTTTGATTTGCATTTCCCAGATGGTTAAGGACATTGACCACTTTCTCAAGTGCCTCTCAGCCATTTTAGGCTCCTCTATTGAAAATTCTCTGTTTAGTTCTGCAGGCGACTTTTAGTTGGATCCTTTTGTGTTTTGGAGACTTGCTTCTTGAGTTCTTTGTGAATTTTGGAGGTCAACCCTCTGTCAGATGCGGTATTAGTGAATATTTTTTCCCATTCTGTGGGCTGCCTTTTGTCTTGCTGACTGAGTCCTTTGCCTTACAGAAGCTTCTCAGTTTCAGTAGGTCCCATTTATTAATTGTTGATCTCACTGTCTGTGCTAGTGGTGTTATGTTCAGCAAGCTGTCTCCTGTACCAATTCGTTCAAGGGTACCACCCACTTTCTCTTATAAGAGGTTCAGTGTGGCTGGATTTATGTTGAGGTCTTTGATCCATTTGGAATTAAGTTTTGTGCATGGCAATAAACATGGATCTACCAGCATTCTTCTACATACATGCCAGCCTCCAGTTCTGCCAGCACCATTTGTTGAAGATGTTTTCTTTATTCCATTGTATATTTTTAGCTTCTTTGTCAAAGATCAGATGTTCAGACTTGTGTGGGTTAATATCCGGGTTTTCAATTCAATTCCATTTGTTTACCTGTCTATTTTTGTGCCAATACCAAGCTGTTTTCAGGACTATAGCTCTATAATAGAGCTTGAAGTCAGGGATGGTGATGCCTCCGGACGTTGCCTTGTTGAACAGGGTTGTTTTGGCTATCCTGGGGTTTTTGTTTTTACATAGAAAATTGATTACTGTTCGTTCAAGGTCTGTGAAGAATTGTGATGGAATTTTAATGGGGATTGCATTGAATCTGTAGATTGCTTTTGGCAGGATTGCCATTTTTATTACATTGGTCCTTTCTATCCCAGAGAATGGGAGATCTTTCCGTTTTCTGAAGGCTTTATCTTTAAAGATTCAAAGTTATTGCGGTACAGGTCTTGCACTTGTTTGGTTAGCGTTACTCCAAGGTATTTTATGTTGTTTGTGGCAATTTTAAAGGGTGATGTTTCTCTGATTTCTTTCTCAGCCCTTTTATCATCTGTATATAGTAGGGCTACTGATTTTCTTGAGTTGATCTTGAGCCTGCCACTTTGCTGAAGGTGTTAATCAGCTGTAAGAGTTCCCTGGTAGAGTTCTTTGGGTCACTGATGTAACCTATCATATCATCTGAAAACAGTGAAAGTTTGACCTCTTCCTTCCTATTTTGTATCCCCTTGATCCCCCTTTGTTGTCGTATGGCAATGGCTAGAACTTCAAGTACCATGTTGAAAAGGTATGGAGAGAGTGGACAGCCTTGTTGTGTTACTGAATTTAGAGGAATTGCATTGAGTTTCTGTCCATTTAGTTTGATGTTGGCTGTTGGTTTACTGTATATGGCTTTTATTATGTTTAAGTATGTCCCTGTTATCCCAGATCTCTCCAAGACCTTTATCATAAAGGGGTGTTGGATTTTGTCAAATACTTTTTCAGCACCTAGTGAGATGATCATGTGATTTTTGTTTTTCAGCTTGTTTATATGGTGGATTATGATCATGGATTTTTGTATGTTGAACCATCCCTGCAGCCCTGGGATGAAACCTACTTGATCGTGGTGAATGATTGTTTTGATGTGTTCTTGGATCCGATTTGCCAGTATTTTATTGAGTATTTTTGCATCAATGTTCATGAGGGATATTGGTCTGATGTTCTCTTTCTTAGTTGTGTCTTTGTGTGGTTTGGGGATCAAGGTTATTGAAGCCTCATAGAAGGAGTTTGGCAAAGACCCTTCTGCTTCTCTTGTGTGGAATACTTTGAGAAGAGTTGGTATAAGCTGTTCTTTGAATTTCTGGTAGAATTCTGAGCTGAGGCCATCTGGACCAGGACTGTTTTTGGTTGGGAGACTTTTGATGACTGCTTCTATTTCCATAGGGGTTATAGGTCTATTTATATTGCTTATCTGTTCTTGATTTAGTTTTGGCAAGTGATATTTATCCAGGAAGTCGTCCATTTCCTTTAAATTTTAGAATTTTGTGGAGTACAGGTTTTCAAAGTATGACCTGATGATTCTCTGGATTTCCTCAGAGTCCGTTGTGATGTCCCCCTTTTCATTTCTGATTTTGTTAATTTGCATGTTCAGTCTCTGCTGTTTGGTAAGTTTGGACAAAGATTTGTCTATCTTATTGATTTTCTCAAAGAACCAACTCTTTGTGGCATTGATTCTTTGTATTGGTTTCCTGGTTCCTACTTTATTGATTTTAGCCCTCAATTTGATTATTTCCTGGTGTCTTCTCCTCCTGGTGGACTTAGTTTCTTTGTGTTCTAGAGCTTTCAGCTGTGCTATTAATTCTGTAGTATAACTGTCCTCCAGTTTCTACATGTGGGCACTTAGTGCTATAAACTTCCCCCGTAGCACTGCTTTCATATTGTCCCATAGGATTGGGTATGTTAAGTCTTCATTCTCATTGAATTCTAGGAAGTCTTTAATTTATTTTTGAGTTCTTCTTTAACCCAGGAATGGAGCAGTTGTGCATCATTCAATTTCCATGAGTTTGCAGGTTTTCTGCAATTTGTGTTGTTGTTGAATTCTAATTTTAAAGCTTGGTGGTCTGATAAGATGCATGGGGTTATTCCAATTATTTGTAGCTGCTGAGGTTTGATATGTTGCCAAGTATGTGGTCGATTTTTGAGAAGATTCTATGTGGTGGTGAGAAGAATATATATTCTTTTTATGTGGATTAAATGTTCTATAGATGTCTGATAATCCAAGTTGTGTCATTACTTCTATTAGACCCTTTACTACTTTGTTGAGTTTCTATCTGGTATTCCTGTCTAGTGGTGAGAGTGGTGTGTTGAAATCTCCCACTATAAGTTTGTGGGGCTTTATATGTGATTTAAGTTTTAGTAATGTTTCTTTTACGAATGTGGATGCATTTGTATTTGGGGCATAGATGTTCAGGATAGACACTTCGGCTTGGTGGATTTCACCTGTGATGAGTATGTAATGACTTCCTTCATCTCTGTTGATTGATTTTATTCTAAAGTCAAGTTTGTTAGATATTAGGATTGCTACACCTTTTTGTTTCTTGGGACCATTTGATTGGAAGATTTTTCCCAACCTTTAACTCTCAGGTAATGTCTGCCTTGGAGGGTGAGGTGTGTTTCTTTTATGCCGCAAATGGAAGGGTTCTGTCTTTGAATCAATTCTGCTAGCCTGCGTCTTTTTATGGGTGAGTAAAGGCCATTAATGTTGAGGGATATTAATGACCCTTGATTTCTCATCCTTCTTCGATTTGTAATGGTTGTTGGTGGTGGAATTATATGTGGAATTTCACCCCTTTGTTCTTTTGTCTGTTAGTAGAGAGGGATTCTCTAATGCCTATGTTTTTCTGGTTATAGTTAACTTCCTTGGGTTGGAGTTTTCCTTCCAAAATTTTCTGTAGGGCTGGGTTAGTTGACACGTATTGCTTGAATCTAGTTTTGTCATGGAATATCTTGTTTCTCCATCTATAATTATTGAGAGATTTTCCGGGTATAGTAGGCTGGGTCGGCATCCATGGTCCCTTACTGTTGGTAGAATATCTATCCAGGACCTTCTGGCTTTCAGGGTTTCCCTGGAGAACTCAGGTGTAATTCTGATATGTCTGCCTTTAGATGTTACTTGGCCTTTCTCCTTAGCTGCTCTTAATATTCTTTCTTTATTCTGTATATTTGGGGTCTTGATTATTATGTGGCAAGGGGACTTTTTGTGGTCCACTCTATTTAGTGTTCTGTAAGCTTCTAGTACCTACATTGGCATGTCTTTCTTAAGGTTGGGAAAGTTTTCTTCTATGACTTGTTGAATATGTTTTCTGCCCCTTTGAGGTGGTTTTCTTCTCCTTCTTCTATACCTATTATTCTTATGTTTGGTCTGTTCATGGTGTCACATATTTCCTGGATGTTTTGTGTTAAGGATTTGTTGGACTTAAGGTTTTATTTGGTTGATGAATCTATTTCTCCTAGTGTATCTTCAACACTTGAGATTCTCTCTTCCATCTCTTGTATTCTGTTGGTAATGATTGTATCAGTAGTACCTGACCATTTGCCCAGGTTTTCTATTTCCTGCCTTTCTTCAGATTGTGTTTTTTATTGTCTCTATTTCAGTTTTCAACTCTTACAGTGTTTGCATTGTTTCTTGTAATTTTCGGTTTATCTTTTCATCCATTTGTTCCCTTTTATGAATTTTTTGGTTTGTTCTTCCTTCCATTTCTAAGCAAGAACATTTGTAATACATCCATATTACAATATTTCTATCTTCACTTTGCTCACTAAAATGTATGGCCTCTTTTCCTTCTTAGAGTTGTTTCATTAATATATGTACATGTATCTACATAAATATTCCTAAATAAAACTTGAACAATCCATACAATTTAATATGCATATATATTTTAAGACTTTCCATTTGGTACTGGACAATAAATTGCTATGTGCTTCCCTGATAAAGACTGTGTTTGTATATGGTGGTGGCACGCACATTGGATTCACAATATACCTCTAACTGAATTAAACCTGGATGGCTAAAACATGTGTCTAGATTATTCTTACTGGCATTATCAGTCTTTGGACAGCTGACATGAATGATGATCTTCAAGCAAAAAAGAGACACCCCCCATAAAAAAATATAAAAATTGACTAAAGATTTTACTATTTTTATTGTCAAGAAAGAGAGGGAATATATTTGAAGTTAAAAAAAGAGGCAATATATATGTGTAACCTCAAATACTATCAGAGCTTTAATGTATATATTTAATATTGTATAAACATCATATTACATTAACAGCAGCATCACATTTCACTAAATTAAAATCTGGAATCCTTATGAGTTTGCATGGTTCTTTAAAATAAGATCCGGATATCAGGTCAGAAAAAGCTAGTGCTTAAGTCATTTCTAGTGAGAATAAATATCTCTGCATCACCATATCATAAATAGCTCATTTTCCAATAAACATTTTATGACTACAAAATCTCTATCTGTATAGAATGATTCTAACTTTGTAAAAGATGTAGAGCTTCCTATAGAGGACTCCAGAGTACTGAATAATATATGAAGATTTATACTGAATATTTTCAAAATGGGTAAGACACTTGTTTGTGTCTGATAACTCATACAGCGAATTACTGAGATATTCTAATAACATTAACAAAACTGGTCCATTATATGGAATTTCTGATTGTGTATAATACTTGACCATCTGGTGAATGATTTCTGACATTCTTGGAATTTCTAAGATTTGTCATGAGAATGGATTCTGTGATGAGTGTGAAGGCTTGAGTGTCTAGCAAAGGACTTGCCACACTCTTCACATATGTATGGTTTTTCACCAGTATGGATTCTGAGGTGACATTGAAGATGTGAATGACGGGTAAAGCACTTGCCACACTCTGCACATCTGTAAGGTTTTTCACCAGTATGGATTCTGTGGTGACGATGAAGATTTGAATGATGGGTAAAGCACTTGCCACATTCTTCACATCTGTAAGGTTTGTCACCAGTATGGATTCTGTGGTGACGATGAAGATTTGAGAGGCACGTAAAAGATTTGCCACATTCTTTACAACTGTAAGGTTTATCACCAGTATGGATTCTGTAGTGAACTTGAAGATGTGAACGACGGGTAAAGCACTTGCCACATTCTTCACAACTATAAGGTTTGTCACCAGTATGAACTCTGTGGTGACTTTGAAGATTTGAGAGTTGTGTAAAAGATTTGCCACATTCCTTACAACCGTAAAGTTTTTCATCAGTATGTATTCTGTAGTGAACAGGAAGAGATGTGTGATAGGTAAAGAAATTTCCACATTCTTTATATCTGGAAGGTTGGTCTGGAGTGTGCATTCTCTGCTGAACTTGAAGACTTGAGATCTGCAAAAAGGAGTTGCCACATTCTTCTAATGTGTAAAGTTTGTCACCAGTAGGAATGCTGGGCTGAGCTTGAAGGGTTGAGTAACAGGTAAAGGACTTGCCACATTCTTTCCTTCTCTTAGGTTTCTTTCCTGTCTTGATTTTATGGTGTCTCCTAAAGTGTGAGTAGTTATGGAGACATTTTTCACATCCTTCACATGTGTAGGACTTCCATACAATATGAGTTATTCCATGTGTAATGAAATTTGAGGTGCACCTGAAATATATTTTACAATTACCATTGTGGTTGGGGGTCATCAAAGGATGGATTTGGTGGCAGGTGCTATGAAGAGAAAACTCTATAAAGGCCTTGTCACTTTTGTTCCAATTCCATGCTTTCTCTCCCCAATGGATTTTATGGTGGTTTGTGAAGGGTGACCATTCACAGCAGCACTTCCCCCATTCCTTATAGTTGAACTGTTCCTCTTCAGTATGAACTCTGTTATGTCTGGTGATGTGTGTAGAACTCCTGAGGCATTTTTCATATAAATTATATTCACATGGTTTATCTCCAGCATAGAGTATAAGATAGCCTAGATGTTTTAAAAGGGGAGAAAGATTATTATATATTTTATATATCTGGACCTCTCTTCCATGTCCCTTCAATGATTTTGAATAGAATTTTACATGGATAGTAGAATCCATTTTGTTCTTGACTAAGGCTATAGGAAATATTTCTAGGAATACACTTTCTGAAATAAACATTTGAGCATCCATCAAAAGTTCAGTTATGGTAATAGATTTTATGAAGTTTCTCTTGTTTTGGTCAGGCACATGAATAAAAAATGCTTTTGTTCTAAACAAAAGTCTCTTTATAGCGATTGTTATTGAAATAACTCTCAGGAGAAACTGTATTCGTTGATTGTAAGTCCTGTATAAAGACATACCCTGGCTCTCCATGATCTCCTGGACTTGGAACTGCAACTTGGCCACACGAAGGGTCCCCTGAAAACTGAGCGACCAGGAGTCAACTAAGAGAGCCTGCCTACTCCCACTCCCATTCAGGGCAGAGAGTAGAGACCAGAGGTGATCTACAGGCCCCCACACTGGTGGCAAATTCCTTTTGCTTGCACTCTCTCGGATCTCCTGTACTGGGGAATGCAACCTCAGAGGACCTAGTGACAAACATCCTACTAAGAGAGCCAGACTACTCCCACCCACACTCAGATCAGAGGGCAAAAGTCAGAGTAGGGAAAGCAGAGCTCTCCACCAATAGGAGAGAGAGTGCCTCAGACAAATATACACCCACTGTAACATCCTTCAGTGAATTGAACCTGCTTAAGCCAACCAGAAGAGAACCTTGGACCCATACCCACCAGAAAAGGAAGAGACCCCACCAGTACCCACTGAAAGAAGTGATGGGAAATTGACAATACGAGAACAAATTCAATTACAGAAAAAAACAATATGATAACACAAGACTCTAGGGACTCTATACCAGCAATATCTGAACATCACAACACAGATGAAACAGAAGAGAAGCACGCTATAAAAAACTTCATGAAGATGATAGATACCCTACAAGAAGACATGAGAAAATCCTTTAAAGGATAGAAGAAAAGACAAACCAGAGTTGGTTCTTTGAGAAAATCAACAAGATAGAAAAACTATTGTCAAAACTTACCAAATAGCAGACTGTGAACATGCAAATTAACAAAATCAGAAAAAGGAGAACATAACAACGGACTCTGAGGAAATTCAGAGAATCATCAGGGCATATTTTGAAAGTTTGCACTCCACAAAATTTGAAAATTTAAAGGAAGTGGACAATTTTTTGGATAGCTATCATTTGCTAAAATTAAATCAAGAACAGATCAGCAATTTAAATGGACCTAAAACCCCTATGGAAATAGAAGCAGTCACCAAAAGTCTCCCAACCGAAAAAAAAGCACAGGTAAGATGGCCTCAGTGCAGAATTCTACCAAATATTCAAAGAACAGCTTATACCAATTCTTCTCTAAGTATCCCATGCAATTGTAGTAGAAGAGTCTTTGCCAAACTCTTCCTGAGGCTTCAATAACATTGATAGCCAAGACAAAACAAAGAAAGAACTTCAGACCAATATCCCTCATGAACATGGATGAAAAAATGCTCAATAAAATACTGGTGAATCGGATCGAAGAACACATCAAAACAATCATTCACGATGATCAATTTGATTTCATACGAGGGATGCAAGGATGGTTCAACATATGAAAATCCATCAATGTAATCCACAATATAATCAAACTGAGAAACAAAAATCACATGATCATCTCACAAGATGCTAAAAAAGCCTTTGATAAAATCCAACACCCCTTCATGATAAAGGTCTTGGACAGCTCCAAGATAACAGGAACATACTTAATCATAATAAAAGCTATATACAGCAAACCAATAGCCAACATCAAACATTTAGTTTAGTTTCCATTTAGGAAAGAAATTCTATGTGAATCTGCTAAAATCAGGAACAAGACAAGACTGTCTACACTCTCCATACCTCTTCAATATTGTACTTGAATTTCTCACTAAAGCAATAAGACAACAAAATAAAATCAAGGGGATATGAATTGAAAAGGAAGAGGTGAAATTTTCACTCTTGCATCTGATATGATAGTTTACTTAAGTGACCAAAAAACTCTACCAGAGATCTCCTACAGCTGACAAATACCTTCAACAAAGTTGCAGGATACAAGATAAAGTCAAGAAAATCAGTAGCCCTATTATATATAGACGATTAAAGGGCTGAGAAAGAAATCAGAGAAAGATCACCTTTACAATTGCCGCACACAACATAAAATATCATGGGGTAACCCTAACCAAACAACTAAAGGCCTGTATCACAAGAACTTTGAGTCTTTAAAGAAAGAATTTAAAGAAGACACCAGAAAATGGAAAGACCTTCGATGCTCCTGGATAGGTAGGATCAACATATTAAAAATGGCATTCCTGGCAGCTTCCCGGCCTGTGTTCCAGAGCCTGCAGATCGCCTGGGAACTGCACAGAGCTCCCAATCCCGGCGGGAGCATCAGGTAAACAGGCCAGCTTTCCGGCCTGTGTTCCAGAGCCTGCAGATCGCCTGGGAACTGCACAGAGCTCCCAATCCCAGCGGGAGCATCAGGTAAACAGGCCAGCTTCCCGGCCTGTGTTCCAGAGCCTGCAGATCGCCTGGGAACTGCACAGAGCTCCCAATCCCGGCAGTAGCTAAGCACCCAGACCCCAGATCTTCTCTCCCACCAAAGAGACCAGGAAACTACAGGATCCAGGGAGACCAGGGGAGTAGCAGTTCCGGATCAGGTACAACAGGACCCAGCATAGGGTCCAGGGGACCAGGTAGGAGGCTAAGCGCCCCAGATTCCTGTTCTTCTTCTCTACCCACGGACCAGCATTTGGACAAGGCATAGAAGAACCACCAGATTACTGGACTTACTAGCACCCACCAAAGGGAACTCTGGTCCCCAGACCAGGAAGGGGCTCTTTCTGCACCCACTAGAAGAAGAGATGGGAAAGAGACAATACAAAAACACAGTCAGCAACAGAAAAACAAATATGACACCGCCAGATTCTAGAGACTCCACACCAGCAAGACCCCAATATTCCAACGCGAAGGAAGCAGAAGAGAACGACCTTAAAAGCACTTTCATGAAAATGATAGAGGCCCTAAAAGAGGATATTGGAAAATCCCTCAAAGAAATGGAAGAAAAAACAAACCAAAAAATGCAACAAATGGAAGAAAAAACAAACCAAAAAATGCAAGAATTGGAAGAAAAAACAAACCAAAAAAGGCAGGAAATGGAAGAAGAAATGAAGCAAAAAATGCAAGAAATGGAAGAAAAAGCAAAGCAAAAAATGCAAGAATTAGAAGAAGAAACACACCAAATAAGGCAGGAAATGGAAGAAGAAACAAAGCAAAAAATGCAAGAAATGGTAGAAAAAACAAAGCAAAAAATGAAAAAAATGGAGGAAGAAACAAACCAAAAAAGGCAGGAAATGGAAGAAGAAACAAAGCACAAAATCCAAGAAATGGAACAAAAAGCAAACCAAAAAATGCAAGAAATGGAAGAAAGAACAAACGAAAAAATTAATAAAAGGCAACAAACAGACGAACAGATAAACAGAAAATTGCAAGAAGCAATGCAAACGCTGCAAGGGTTGAAAACTGAAATAGAGTCACTAAAAAAAACACAATCTGAAGAAAGGCAGAAAATAGAAAAGCTGGACAAACAGTCAGGCATTACCAATACAAGCATTACCAACAGAATAGAAGAGATGGAAGAGAGAATCTCAAGTGTTGAAGATACATTAGGAGAAATGGATTTATCAACCAAAGAAAACCTTAAATCCAACAAATCCTTAACACAAAACATCCAGGAAATATGGGACACCATGAAAAGACCAAACCTAAGAATAATAGGTATAGAAGAAGGAGAAGAAATCCACCTCAAAGGGGCAGAAGGCATATTCAACAAAATCATAGAAGAAAACTTTCCCAACCTTAAGAAAGACATGCCAATGAAGGTACAAGAAGCCTACAGAACACCAAATAGAGTGGACCACAAAAAAAAAATCCCTCGCCACATAATAATCAAGACCCCAAACATACAAAATAAAGAAAGAATATTAAGAGCAGCTAAGGAAAAAGGACAAGTAACATATAAAGGCAGACCTATCAGAATTACACCTGATTTCTCCATGGAAACTCTGAAAGCCAGAAGGTCCTGGATAGATATTCTACCTACACTAAGAGACCATGGATGCCAGCCCAGACTACTATATCCGGCAAAGCTCTCAATCACTATAGATGGAGAAAACAAGATATTCCATGACAAAACTAGATTCAACCAATATGTGTCCACTAACCCAGCCCTACAGAAAATTTTGGAAGGAAAACTCCAACCCAAGGAAGCTAACTACAACCAGAAAAACATAAGCATTGGAGAATCCCTCTCTACCAACAGCCAAAAGAACAAAGGGGTGAAATTCCACCCATAATTCCACCAACAACAACCATCGCAAATCGAAGAAGGATGAGCAATCAATGGTCATTAATATCCCTCAATATTAACGGCCTTAACTCACCCATAAAAAGACACAGACTAGCAGAATGGATTCGAAGACAAAAACCTTCCTTCTGCTGCATACAAGAAACACACCTCACCCTCAAAGACAGACATTACTTGAGAGTTAAAGGTTGGGAAAAAATTTTTCAATCAAATGGACCCAAGACACAAGCAGGGGTAGCAATCCTAATATCTAACAAACTAGACTTTAAAATAAAATCAATCAAAAGAGATGAAGGAGGTCATTACACTCATCACAGGTGAAACCCACCAAGAGGAAGTGTCTATCCTGAACATCTATGCCCCCAATACAAAGGCATCCACATTCGTTAAAGAAACATTATTAGAACTTAAATCTCATCTAAAGCCCCACACAGTTATAGTGGGAGATTTCAACACACCACTCTCACCACTAGACAAGAATACCAGACAGAAACTCAACAAAGAAGCAAAGGGTCTAATAGAAGTAATGACCCAACTGGGATTAACAGATATCTATAGAACATTTCATCCACATAAAAAAGAATATACCTTCTTCTCACCACCACATGGAACCTTCTCAAAAATCGACCACATACTTGGCAACATATCAAACCTCAGCAGCTACAAAAAATTGGAATAACTCCATGCATCTTATCAGACCACCATGCCTTAAAATTAGAATTCAACAACAACACAAATTGCAGAAAACCTACAAACTCATGGAAATTGAATAATGCTCAACTGCACCATCCCTGGGTCAAAGAGGAAATAAAAAAAGAAATTAAAGACTTCCTCGAATTGAATGAGAATGAAGACACAACATACCCAAACCTATGGGACACTTTGAAAGCAGTGCTACGGGGGAAGTTCATAGCACTAAGTGCTCAAATGAAGAAACAGGAAAACAGTTATACCAGAGAATTAACATCACAGCTGAAAGCTCTAGAACACAAAGAAGCAAACTCCTCCAGGAGGAGTAGACGCCAGGAAATAATCAAATTGAGGGCTGAAATCAACAAAGTAGAAACCAGGAAAACAATACAAAGAATCAATGCAACGAAGAGTTGGTTCTTTGAGAAAATCAACAAGATAGACAAACCTTTGTCCAAACTTACCAAACAGCAGAGAGTGAACACGCAAATTAACAAAATCAGAAATGAAAAGGGGGACATAACAACAGACTCTGAGGAAATCCAGAGAATCATTAGGTCATACTTTGAAAACCTGTACTCCACAAAATTTGAAAATTTAAAGGAAATGGATGACTTCCTGGATAGCTATCACTTGCCAAAACTAAATCAAGAACAGGTAAGCAATTTAAATAGACCTATAACCCCTATGGAAATAGAAGCTGTCATCAAAAGTCTCCCAACCAAAAAAAGTCCAGGTCCAGATGGCCTCAGTGCAGAATTCTACCACAAATTCAAAGAACAGCTTATACCAATTCTTCTCAAAGTGTTCCACACAATAGAAGCAGAAGGGTCTTTGCCAAACTCTTTCTATGAGGCTTCAATAACCTTGATCCCCAAGCCACACAAAGATACAACCAAGAAAGAGAACTTCAGACCAATATCCCTCATGAACATTGATACAAAAATACTCAATAAAATACTGGCAAATCGGATCCAAGAACACATCAAAACAATCATTCACCACGATCAAGTAGGTTTCATCCCAGGGATGCAGGGATGGTTCAACATACGAAAATCCATCAACGTAATCCACCATATAAACAAGCTGAAAAACAAAAATCACATGATCATCTCACTAGGTGCTGAAAAAGCCTTTGACAAAATCCAACACCCCTTCATGATAAAGGTCTTGGAGAGATCTGGGATAACAGGGACATACTTGAACATAATAAAAGCCATATACAGTAAACCAACAGCCAACATCAAACTAAATGGACAGAAACTCAACGCAATTCCTCTAAAATCAGGAACAAAACAAGGCTGTCCACTCTCTCCATACCTTTTCAACATGGTACTTGAAGTTCTAGCTATAGCCATATGACAACAAAGGGGGATCAAGGGGATACAAATTGGGAAGGAAGAAGTCAAACTTTCACTGTTTGCAGACGATATGATAGTTTACATCAATGACCCAAAGAACTCTACCAGGGAACTCTTACAGCTGATTAACACCTTCAGCAAAGTGGCAGGTTAAAATATCAACTCAAGAAAGTCAGTAGCCCTACTATATACAGATGATAAAAGGGCTGAAAGAGAAATCAGAGAAACATCACCCTTTACAATTGCCACAAACAACATAAAATACCTTGGAGTAACGCTAACCAAACAAGTGAAAGACCTGTACCACAAGAACTTTGAATCTTTAAAGAAAGAAATTAAAGAAGCCCTCAGAAAATGGAAAGATCTCCCATGCTCTTGGATAGGTAGGATCAATGTAGTAAAAATGGCAATCCTGCCAAAAGCAATCTACAGATTCAATGCTATCCCCATTAAAATCCCAGCACAATTCTTCACAGACCTTGAAAGAACAATAATCAATTTTGTATGGAAAAACAAAAGACCCAGGATAGCCAAAACAACCCTGTTCAACAAGGCAACGTCCGGAGGCATCACCATCCCTGACCTCAAGCTCTATTATAGAGCTATAGTCCTGAAAACAGCTTGGTATTGGCACAAAAATAGACAGGCAGACCAATGGAATCGAATTGAAAACCCGGGTATTAACCCACACACGTACGAACATCTGATCTTTGACAAAGAAGCTAAAAATATACAATGGAATAAAGAAAGCATCTTCAACAAATGGTGCTGGCATAATTGTAGACTGGCATGTAGAAACATGCGGATCGATCCATGTTTATCGCCATGCACAAAACTTAAGTCCAAATGGATCAAAGACCTCAACATAAATCCAGCCACACTGAACCTCTTAGAAGAGAAAGTGGGTGGTACCCTTGAACGAATTGGTACAGGAGACAACTTCCTGAACATAACACCAGTAGCACAGACAGTAAGATCAACAATTAATAAATGGGACCTACTGAAACTGAGAAGCTTCTGTAAGGCAAAGGACACAGTCAGCAAGACAAAAAGGCAGCCCACAGAATGGGAAAAAATATTCACTAATCCCACATCTGACAGAGGGTTGATCTCCAAAATTTACAAAGAACTCAAGAAGCAAGTCTCCAAAACAGCAAAGGACCCAATTAAGAAGTGGGCTGCAGAACTAAATAGAGAGTTTTCAATAGAGGAGTCTAAAATGGCTGAGAGGCACTTGAGAAAGTGCTCAACATCCTTAGCCATCCGGGAAATGCAAATCAAAGCAACTCTGAGATACCATCTCACTCCTGTCAGAATGGCTAAAATCAAAAACACCAATGACAATTTATGCTGGAGAGGATGTGGTGAAAGGGGGACACTCCTCCATTGCTGGTGGGAGTGCCAACTGGTTCAGCCACTTTGGAAAGCAGTATGGAGATTCCTCAGAAAAATGGGAATAAACCTACCACAAGACCCAGCAACTGCACTCTTAGGCATATATCCAAAAGATGCCCATTCATATAACAAAGATGTCTGTTCCACTATGTTCATAGCAGCTTTATTTGTAATAGCCAGAACTTGGAAGCAACCTAGATGTCCCTCACCCGAAGAATGGATAGAGAAAATGTGGTACATCTACACAATGGAGTACTATTCAGCAGAAAAAAATAATGTAATCATGAGATTCGCAGTCAAATGGATGACATTAGAAGAAGAAACCATCCTGAGTGAGGTAACCCAGTCACAAAAAGAGAAACATGGCATGTACTCTCTCATATATGGATTTTAGACATAGATCTGGGGAGTGCCAGCCTACAATCCTATTGCCAGAGAGTCTGGGAAACAGAAACTTCATTTACTGGCTGGTTAAGTACTGAGCTGAACTCAAGAAAGCCAGTAACAGAGAGGGAGGACTGATGATCAAAGGGATTAAGACTGGGCTGGTTGAACCCCCAGAAACAGCTGACCAGACAAAGGTTAACTCTTGAATCCCAGGCATCAGCCTGGGAACCCAGCATGGGACTGATCAAGACCCCCTGAATCTGGGTGTCAGTGAGGAGGCCTAGGTAATCTATTGAGCCTTGGACAGCAGATCAGTACCCATCCCAAGTATACACACGGTCTCTGGACTCCCATAGAACAATGTGAGGTGCACTCTCACCCTGAACTCTTGGGGAAGGGTCTAGGCCCTGCCCTATATGAAATGACAGACTATGGACACCCCCATGGAGGGCCTCACCCTCCCTGGGGGAGTGAGGGGATAACGGGGGGGTGGGGGGAGGGCACGGGAGGAGGGGAGGGAAAGGGAGAGGGACCTCGTACTGACTTGTGAAACAACCTTGTTTCTTATCTAAATTTAAAATGGAAAATAAAAAAAATATTAATAAAAAAAAGAAAAAAATGGCATTCCTGACAAAAGCAATCTACAGATTCAATGCAATCCCCATTAAAAT
>NW_024433569.1:0-49454 GCF_017639785.1 Mesocricetus auratus | reverse complement strand
AGCTCCCAGCTTGTTTAAATTTGAACTTACGCAATCTTTGTATATGTCAAGGACGTTTTCCAGGATTTGTTCAGTTACCTGGGGTCTTTTTGGGGGTTTGCAAAACGAGGAAGAGGTTGCCTGGAGTGTTTGTATTCCACCACTGGGAGTCACTAGATCCCTAGGTAAAAAACTGACATTTTCTTAGTACTCATAAAGTGCACTTCAATAAAGGATGATAGAATTTTCTTCTGAATGCACATATACCCATGGGCAATTTGTGAACAGAAAGCCCGACAGCATCATGGGGTCTCGAGAATATATGCAGAGAAGACAGAGACTGCAGAACTTGAGGAGAGCTGTTAGAGATGCAGACTGAGTGAACGCTACAGAGTGGGTGTATGTTTGATGTTAGAGGAATAATAGTAGAGGACCAGTGCAGTTCCTAGTTAGATATAAATTTAAGGGCATGTCCTGGGTGTTGAACTTCAACACCAGTGGGTATCTGGGTTAGTGATAAGGTAGGTGGAGATAGGATTCTCTGCCTTTGGACTGAGAAATGGGAGAGAAGTAAGGAAATGATGGTTTCTGTTGATTAAGATTATTTAGTCTGATTCAGCCTGTAGGAGGCATTCATTTTCCAGTGATGCTGAAGAGAGGCGGGAGTTTGAGGCCTGGTGATGAGTTTGTTCATGCATAAGCCATTTCAGCCTAAACTTGAGATCGTGTTTAACAGACCATGGCCATGTTTGTGTAGTAACAATCATCTAAATCTATATATTAATTTGATAATAGCAGAGGAAAACAACAAAGAGGAAGCCATACACTTGAACAATGTTCACTGCCATAGCAGAGAGGAATGGATGACTATCAGAGATGGTTCCATTACTGTATCTGTCTCTGATGTGGAACGGAATCCACTGCTACTTATCCCTGGTCCTGAGCAGAAAGAAGATGACTACCTGGATGATGATGACATACTGACAGAAAAATAATGAATCTCAGACATACTGAGCCAGTGTCTTCAAATCAGCTTCCCTGTAGCAAGATCTGTAGAGATTGGGAGAAGAAAGGCCCAGAAAATCTAGAGGAGACTGTGAAACACATACGCACAGCTGTTTCTACTATTGTACCAAATCACTGCTTAGGTCTGGGGCACAGGATGATTCTGAGGATGAATATCATGGATTTCTCAATCTTTTTAAAATTTCTTTATTTAAATTAAATTAAAAACAAGTTTGCTTCACATGTATAATCCAGCTCCTTCTCCCTCCACTCCTCTCCAACCCCCTTCCAATTCTCCCACAATCCCTCCTCTAATCCCTACTCCACTCTCCAAGGAGGGTGAGGCCCTTCATTGGGGATCTCAAAAGTCTGTCATATATTCTCCCAGCAGGGCCTAGGATCTCCCACATGTGTCAAGAGAGTTGGTCATGGGGGAACAGGAAGTTGAGGGAGTGGGGGTAGAATAGGGGGAAGAGGGAATCATAGGATAGAATACAGATCAGGCACCAGAGGGACCTCGAGTGATCTAAAGGGATATCACCAATTGGCAAGCTAAGCAACAGTGGAGAGACCACCTCGAATGCCCATTCCTGATAATGAACTTGATGTCTATAACCATCCGGGAGCCTTCATCCTGTGACTGATGGAAGCAGAGGCAAACACACAATTAATCACTGAACTGAACCCAAGGAACCCAGTGACAGAGAGAGAGGAGTGATGAGCAAATTGGCAAAGAATGGGCTGGCAAAACCAGCAGAGACAGCTGATCTAAACAGGGGAGAGCTCTTGGACCCCAGACCGACAGTGGGGAGGCCAGCATGGGACTGATCTAGACCGCCCAAATGTGAGTGTCAGCGAGAAGGCCTGGGCAACCTATGGGGCCCTGAGAGGTGGATCAGTGTCTATCCCTGGTATACAAACAGTCTTCATGTGCCTATAGCACAAAGAGGGATGCTCTCTCAGCCTGGACTCTTAGGGGAGTGCCTGGACCCTACCCCAGAGTAAAATGACAGACTCTAGATATCCCCTATGTGGAAGGATTTGGCAATAGGGTGGGAGGGTGTGGGGGAAGGGGAGTGCGGGAGGAGGGGAGGGAGAGGGAACTGGGATTGACATGTAAAACAAGCTATTTAAAATTAAAATAAAAAATGATAAAAAAAGAAAAAAAGAAAAGAGACATACATTCTAAACTACAAATGAATGCCTGGAAGTTCTTTCCTCAAGGAAGAATGTGTCAATTCCTGTATGTGGGCAGTCTCCAACTCAAGATCAAACATGTGGAGAGAGTCAGTCAATCTAAGCTGGTAATTTTAAATCACAAAGCAGTAATGATATGTTTTCCTTTTCCGCTTTCAAAAAAACCAAATTATCTGATTTCCTGATTTTGGCTTAACTGGAAGTGTTAGAAGTAAATACTCTCAGCCGGGCGTTGGTGGCGCACGCCTTTAATCCCAGCACTCGGGAGGTAGAGGCAGGCGGATCTCTGTGAGTTCGAGTTCAGCCTGGTAAACAAAGTGAGTTCCAGGACAGTCTCCAAAACTACAGAGAAACCCTGTCTCAAAAAACCAAAAAAAAAAAGAAATAAATAGTCTCAGTCTGGCATAAATCGATTTATAAACATGGCAAAAGAAACCAAGGAAAGCAAATTCTTTCTGCAGAGTGGGGATGATATGACCAAAACCTGACTACAACAAACACATGACATACTGTCTTCAACCTTTCGTGCCTACATCAACAGGGGTCTTGGTTGGGATTAACCTCTCAATCTGTTACTCCAGTATAACTTGGAAAGAGCTGTCAAAGGAAAACCAAAAGATTCAGCCAGCTGAGAACAAGTCAGGGGAGGAAAAGGACCAGCCTTTGAACCTGTTTCCAAGAGATAATGCATTTAACAATTGTGGGGATGGAAGAATTATTTTCCCAATATCTAAAAACAGAACCACATTTCAGGTGGAGAAAATATGGATTCTCAATAAATCAATATCCTGCTCTTCTTGGAAAAACCTTAACATCTTATGCAAAGACTAGACTACCAAAAGACTGTGATAGATGTAGTATGTTCTTTGTCTTTGGCATCTGCTCTGCCTATTTTAAGTGCCAAGAAAGAGGATTGGGACCTCTTGTGAAGGGTGTCTCCATGACGATGCTGCCCAAAGACCTGAGCAGAACTCGATGAACGAATACAGGCTTCTTCAAACAGAAACACCACAGTTTCCACAAACTGGTTGTCAAATTTTTATTCACATTTATTTTCTTTAGTTTACAGAAAAGGATGCACCCATAGAGACAAGATGAGGACTTGAATGCACTGGATCTCCAGTTGAAGAAGTTTGAGAATTCTCCCATGTATGCTGAGAGCTGAACTCATAGAACTGGTCCTCTGCAGGTGCAACAACTGCTTTGGCCAACTGAGTCAACCCTCCACTCCCAACACCCTGAGTCTGGAGAGCAAAATTGCCTTATTTCTCTTCCTCATCTCTTGTAAGCAAATATTCATGTTTGTTTTCTCCTTTGGTCTAAATCATTGATCCTATGTTCTCCTCAGTCTAATACAAATAGAACCCTGTTGGGATGTGCTTGGGCCAACAACCCAACTGAATCCCCAATATCCAACTCACTGTAGAGAAATCATACAAATACAGCATCTGGGTAGGGTATCCTAGAATGAATTGCCATTAAACAGATTTCCAGGGGTATTAAATGCCTGAGCCCCCATTCTGTCTTTCCAAAGATTCTTTGAAAAACACTGCAGTGTCCCACAGTCTACCCAGATGTCCTTGGTAACAATGTTGGCTGCTGCTCCTGGAATACACATATAGGTCACAGCTAAGAGTATCCTAAGATTGCTTGAGGCATTTGGGAGGTGGCTTGAGTATAGAGCAGTGAGCAGAAGCCAGGGAGCTGTATGATTCAGCAACCAAGTGTGGATATGAGCCCCACATTGTCTTCCAGCTTGAGGTCTCAGAGACCTCAGAAGAATGAGCTGTAATTTAACTCATGGCCTCTGTTTTCAGCTGCCATTCACTGTGGAGGTCAGCCAGAATGAGAATGTGGGCAGCATTCTCCACAGAGAGGTCCTTGCAGAGGACGTCCTGACACATGACCTTCAAACTCTCCAGGCCATACTTGTCGGCAGCTGCAAGCACAGCATCTGCCATGTAGTGGAGGTCTGGTGCCTTCTTGGTGTAAATTAAGCCCATCATTGCCTTGAAGCCTCGCAGCTCCAGATCGTGGATCTCAACCTGCTTTTTTCTCCTCTCCACCGTGTCATGTTCAAACATGGCTCTGAAAACTGGAGAGCGAGCTGCAAAGATGGCCTTGTGAGCCCAGAATTCCTTGCCAGCTACCACCAGGCAGCAGTCTGTGAAGAGGGAATTCTCCCACAGCTCTCCTAGCTCATCTGCCATAGTGTACCTTGGAACCTGGATCCCTGGCGTCGTTCTCTCCTCAGAGATGCCGAAAGCATCTTGCACCACAGTCACCTTGCATTGGAGGATGAGCTCATCGTCTTGGAGTATCCAAGGCTCCTGGGACAAGAGGAAATCTTGGAGGATGAACTGTCTGAATACCCAGTGTTCATTTTGCAGGAACATGAAGTATCTTGGGCTCTTCATGCCTTTTGTTTTCACTCCTTCGGAATTGATGATCCAAAACTGGAACTTTGCCCATGCTGGGCTCCTTGGACTGCTGAGCATCATTAGGTAAACTGACAAGTAGCCTTCTCCATTTTTCTGGACCCCATTTGGGTGTACTTTCAAACACCATCTGTCTGTGTCACTGGCTCCTTAGGAGAAGTTTGGGCTTTTAATGGCTTCCCTCATTTCCTGCAGGATGAAACAAATTTGCTTATGCTCCAATTGTAGGTGAATTTCTTGAAACTGATGTCAGTGTAGCCCCAGCTCTCGGGTGACAGGTCGCCTGACATATCTGCTTGTAGCAGGCTGAAGCTTAAAATGGATCCAAAATGAAGACATAGGACTTCTTCTTCAACCTGGGGGTCACAATTACACGTATCTGCAGCACGAAAAATAGAAGACTAGAGACTGATATTGGGGTTCAGTCTTCAAGCTGAAGATCAGAGAAGCAAAGCAGCCTGGCCACTAGCTCTTGCTTCTACCTCAGGCTCCAGGAACTCTCCGCAAGCATCACACTACTGCCTCTCCTTAGCCCAACTGGAGATTATCCTGAGACTAACTGCTGAAGAGTCTGCTCCTACGTTTTGCACCACTGTAGTGCTGGGATCAAGGGTGTGACTAAATAATTAGATGAGGTCTCATGATTCACCCCTGGGGAGATGCCCATAGACTTCATCATTGATTCAAGTGAATAACGAATTAGATGATGTTACATAATTCGCCTCTTTGGATACACACATGGAAGTCATCATTGATTCAAGGGACTAAATATTGATATGACATCATTTAATTCACACCTGGTGAGTGGCTGATAGACCTCATCATTGAATTAGGTAAATACATAATGATATGACATCACATAATTCATCCCTGGGGAGTTGCCCATACACCTTATCATTGAATTAAGTAATCAAATAATGAGAAGACCTCACATAATTCACCCCTGGGGATAGGTCCATAGACTTCATCATTGATTAAAGTGACTAAGTAATAATGAAGTCATATAATTCACCCATGGTGAGACACACATAGACCTCATCATTGATTTATGTAACTAAATAAGGAGATGAGGTCACATGATTCATCCCTGGGGAGGCGCACATACACCTTATTATTGATTTAATTTAGTAAATAATGAGAAGTCATCACATAATTCACCCTTGGGGATTCACACCTTAGAACTCATCATGGATTTAATTGATCAAATATTGAGATGATATCGCATCACTCACCCTGGTGACGTGCCCATAGACAACATCATTGATTTAAGTGATCAAATAATGAGATAATAACTTATATGTCACCACTGGGAAGATGCCAATACAACTCATCATTGATTTCATTGCCCAAATAATGAGATGATTTTGCATGATTAACCCCTGGGGAGATGCCCATAATCCTCATGATTGATTTAAGTGACCGAATAATGATAATTCCTTGCATGACTCACCCCAGAGTGATTCTTATAGACCTAATCATTGATTTAAGATATCAAATAATGAGATGAAGTCACATGATTCACCCTTTTGGAGATGCCCATAGACCTCATCATTTATTCAAGTGACTAAATATTGAAATGACATCCATAGACCTCATCATTGTTTCCATTGACTTAATGAGGTGAGGTCTCATAATTCTCCCCTAGGGAGACGCCCATAGAACTCATCATTGAATTAATTGAATACATAATGAGAAGACATCACATAATTCATCCCTCTGGAGATGTCCTTACACCTTACCATTGATTTAAAGTGATCAAATAATGAGATGCCATCACATAATTCACAGGTGGAGAGACGGCAATAGACATCAACATTGATTCAATTGACATAATAATGAGATGAGGTTGCATAATTCTCCCCTAGGGAGATGCTCATAGATTTCCCCATGGATTTACCTGTCGAAAAAATGAGATGGCATGGCCTAATTCATTCCTGAGGAGATGCCAATACACCTCATTATTGATTTAAGTGATCAAATAGTTAGATGAGTCGACAAAATACATCACTGGGGAGATACCCTTATCATTGATTTAAGTGACTAAATAATGATATGTCATTGCATGATTCATCCCTGTGGAGACACACAAAGACCTCATCATTGATTTGAGTGATCAAATAATGGGAAGACGACACATAATTCACCCCTTCGGAAATGCCCAAACAGTTCATAATTGATTTAAGTGATCAAATAATGAGATTACCTCGCATAATTCATGACTGGGGAGACACCCGTAGACCTCATCTTTGATACTAGATATCAAATAATGAGGTGATGTCACATAATTCATCACTGGGTAGACACCCATAGACCTCATCTTTTCTTTATGTGACTAAATATTGAGATGATATCGCAGGATTCACTCGTGGGAGAAACCCATAGACCTCATCTTTGATTCAGTTGACTAAATCATGAGATGACATGGCATAATTCACCCCTAGGGAGACTCCCATAGACCTCACCATTGATTCAAGTGAATAGTGACATGGTGTCATATTATTCACCCATTGTGAGTCAACTATAGACCTCATCATTGGATTAAGTGAATACATAATGAGATGACATGGCATAATTCATCACTGTTGAGATGACCTTAAACCTCATCATTGAATAAGTGATCAAATAATGAGAATACATCACATAATTCAGTTCTGAGAAGATGCCCTTAGACCTCATCATTGATTTAAGTGAATATATAATGATATATCCTCCCATGATTCACACCTAGGGAGACGCCCATACATCTCATCATTGACTTAAGTTAATAAATAATGAGAAGTCCTCACATAAATCACCTCTGGGGAGGCACATAGATCTTCTAATTGATTTAACTAACTAAATAATAAGATGACTTGCAAGATTCACCTCTGGGGAGGCACCCATAGACATCATCATTGATTTAAGTGAGTAAATAATAAGATGACTTTACATAATTCACCACGTGGGACAAGCACATAGACCTCACCATTGATTTAAGTGAGTAAATAATGAGATGATGTCACATGAATCACCCCTGGGGAGATGCCCATAGACCTCATCATTGACTTAAGTGACTATAAGGAGATGATGTCACATAATTCACCCTTGAGGTGATGTCCATAGACCTCATCATAGATTTAAGTGAACAAATAATGAGATGATATCACATAATTCACACTTGGGGAGAAGCCCATAGACATCATCATTTCTTTAAGTGACTAAATAATGAGATGATGTTGTATGCTTCAACCCTGGGGAGATAATCATAGACATCATCATTAATTTTAGTGACTTAACAATGAGATAAAGTCACACGATTCATCCCTTGTGAGACCCTCATATAGCTCATTATTGATTCAAGTTATCAAATAATGAGATGACATCCAGAATTCACCCCTGGGAAGATGCCCATACACTGCATCATTGATTTAAGAGACTGAATAATGAGAGAAAATTGTAAGATTCCCCCTAGGAAGACCCCCATAGACTTCATCATTTATTTAAGTGACTTATTAATGAGATAATGTCGCATGATTCAACCCTGGGGAGATGCCAATAGAAATTTTAAATTGATTTGAGTGACTTAATAATGAGTTGAAATCACTATTCACCATAGGGGAGATGCCCATAGATATCACCATTGATTTAAGTGACTAAATAATGAGACACCATCTCACTATTCATCCCACGGGAGATGCCCTTGGACCTCATCATGTTATAAGTGGATAAATAATGAAATTATTTCACATGTTTCATACCTGGGGAGACACCCATACAATTAATCATTTAAGTTATTACAAAATGACAAGACTTCACTTAATTCACCCATGGGGGTCTCCCCATAGTAGTCATCATTTATTTAAGTGACTAGATAATGAGATGAAATCACGAAATTTACCCCAGGGGAGATGTCCATAGACATCATCAAGGATTTAAGTGACTAAATAATGAGATGACCTCATATGATTCAGTACTAGTGAGATGCCCATAGACCTCATCATTGATTTAAGTGACTAAATAAGGAGATTACATCGCTTAATTCAAACATGGGGAGATGCCCAACATCTCATCACTGATTTAAGTGAAAAAATAATGAGAAGTCATCAAATAATTCAACCCTAGGTAGCAGCCCATAGACTTGGTCGTTGATTTAAGTGAGTCAATAATGAAATGAAGTCACATGATTCACACATGTTGAGACACCCATATTCCTCGTCATTGATTTAAGTGACTAATTAAGGAGATGATGTTACATGATTCTCCCATAGGGAGTAGCCCATAGACTTCATCATTGATTTAAGTGACTAAACAATGAAGTGACATTGCACGATTCACCCTTGTGGTGACATCCATAGATTTCATCATTGATTTAAATGACTAATTAATAAGATGACATCACATGATTCACCACTAGGGAGCAGCCTGTATAACTCGTCAGTAATTTAAGTGACTAAATAATGAGATGAACTCACACAATTCACTGCTGGGTAGATCCCCATGCACCTCATCATTGATTTAAATGACTAAATCAGGAGATGACATCACATGACTCTCCGATGAGGAGCAGCCCGTAGACCTCATTATTGATTTAAGTGAGTAAATAATGAGATGACATCACATGATTCAACATTGGGGAAATGTCCATAGACCTCATCATTGATCTAAGTGACATAATAATGAGATGAAGTAACAGGATTCACCCCTGGAGAGATGATCATAGACCACATCATTTATTTCAGAGACAAAATAATGAGATTTTGTTGAATGATTAAACCCTAGGTAGAGGCTCATATACATCATCATTGATTTAAGTAGGTAATAATTAGATGAGGTCACAGGATTCACCCTTGGGGAGAAAACCATAGACCTCATTATTGATTTAAGTAAATAAATAATCTGATGATGTCACATGTTTCATCCCTGGGGAGACTCCCATACTTCTCATCATTGATTTAAGTTACTAAATAATGATAAGACATCATCCATGGGGAGCTGCCCATAGACTTCATCATTGATTTAAGTGAGCAAATAATGAGTTCTGGTTCACAGGATTAACCCCTGGGCAGATGCCCATAGTCCTCATCATTGATTTAAGTGACTAAATAAGGAGATGACATCAAATAATTAAAACCTGCAAGAAGCCCATTGACCTCATCATTTATTTAAGTGACAAAATAAACTGATAACGTCATATGATTCATTCCTGTGGAGATGCCCATACACCTCAAAATTTGTTTAAGTTACAAAATAAGGAGAAGTTGCCACATAATTCACCCTTTTGGATATACCCATACACCCCATCATTGATTTATATCACTAAATAATGAGATGACATCACATAATTCACCATTGGGGAGAAGCCCATTGACCTCATAATTGATTTAAGGGACTTAGTGATGAGATGATGCCCCATGATTCAACCCTGCACAGATGCCCATAAAAATCTTCATTGATTTTTATGACTTAATAATGAGATGGAGTCACACAATTCATATTTGGGGAGGCTCCCATAGACCTCATCATTGATTTAATTGACTAAGTAATGAGATGACATTGCACGATTCGCCCCTGGGGAGATGCCAATAGAAGTCATCATTGATGTAAGTGGTCAAATAATTAGATGACATCGCAAAATTCACATGTGGGGTGATGCCCATGAACATCATCATTGATTTAATTGGCTAAATAATGAAATTACATTGCACGATTCACCCTTGAGGAGACATCAATAGACCTCATCAATGATTTAAGTGCCTGAATCAGGAGTTGACATCGAACAATTCTCCCATGGGGAGCATCCCATAGACCTCATCTTTGATCTAAGTGACTTAATAATGAGATGAAGTCACAGGATTCCCCCCTGGAGAGATGTCCATAGACATCGTCATTGATTTACGTGACTAAATAATGAGATTTTATCGATTGATTCAACCCTAGGAAGAGGCTCATAGACATCACCATTGATTTAAGTAAATAATAATGAGATGAAGTCACAGGATTCACCCCTGGGGAGACGTCCATAGACCTCATCATTGATTTAAGTGAGCAAATAATGAGTTCCAGTTGCAAGATTCTCCCCTAGGGAGATGTCCATAGTACTCATTAATTTAAGTGACTCAATAAGCAGATGACATCACATAATTCAAACCTTGCGAGACACCCTTTGACCACATCATTGATTTAAGTGACTAAACAATGAGATGAAGTCACAAAATTCACCCCTGGGGAGACACGCATAAAACTCATCATTGATTTAAGTGACAAATAATGAGATGAGGTCACACAATCCATCCATGTAGAGATACCAACACACCTCATCATTCATTTAAGTTACAAAATAAGGAGATGCCCATAAACCACATCATTGATTTAAGTGACTAAATAATGAGAAGACATTACACGATTATCCACTGTATATGTACACACAGATCTCATCATTGATTTAAGTAACTAGGTAATGAGATGACATTGCACGATTCATCCCTGGGGAGATGCCCATAGATGTTATCATTGATTTAAGTGACTAAATAATGAGATGACATAGCATTATTCACCCCTGGGGAGATGCCCATTCACCTCTTCATTGATTTATGTGACTAAATAATGAGAAGATTTCACATAATTCACCCATGGGGAATTGCCCACAGTCCTCTTCATTGATTTAAATGATCAAATAATGAGATGACATTACAAAAATCACCCCTGGGGAGACCTCCATAGACCTCATCATTGATTTAAGGGATCAAATAATAAGATATCACATAATTGAAACCTGGAGAGATGCCCATACACATCATCATTTATTTGACTAAATACTGAGAGTTGATGCATATAGAACTCAACATTTATTTAAGTCACTTAAACTGGAGATGATGTCACATGATTAACCCTTGGGGAGACCCCCATAGACCTCATTATGGATTTAAGTTAATACATAATGAGATGAAGTCACACAATTAAGCCTTGCGGAGATGCCCATGGACCTCATCATTGATTTAAGTGACTAAATAATGAGATGGCATCATGCGATTTAACACTGGGGAGCCGACCATAGACTTCATCATTTGATTTAAGTGACTAAATTATGAGATATGGTCACAATATTCACCACTGGGGAGACTGCCTTAGACCTCATCACTGATATAAGTTACTAAGTAAGTAGAAGACAACACATAATTCACCCTTAAGGAGTCACCAATAGAACTCATCATTGATTTAAGTGACAAAAAATAAGATAACATACCATAATTTACCCCTGGGGAGATGCCCATAGACATCATCATTGATTCAAGCGACTAAATAATGAGAATACATTACATGATTCTTGTCTGGGGAGATGCCCATATATCTCATCATTGATATATGTAACTAAATAATGAGATGAGATTACACGATTCACACTTGTTGAGATCCCCATAGACCTCATCATTGAATTAAGTGCCTAAATCATGAGAAGACTTCACATGATTCACCCCTGGGGAGAAGCCCATAGACTTCTTCTATGATTTAAGTGACTAAATAATGAGATGATGCTGCATGATTCACCACTGGGGAGATCCTCATAGACCTCATCATTGAATTAACTGACTAAATATGTAGGTGATATTGTATAATTCAACCCTGGGGAGATTCCCATACACCTCATCATTGATATGTTTGACTAAATAATGAGAAGATATCACATAATTCCCCCTTGGGGAGCCTCCCATACACCTCATCAATAATTTAATTAGTCAAATAATGAGATGACATCACATAATTCACCCATGTGGAGATGCCCATACAATTAATCATTGATTAAAGTGCTCAAATAATGAGTTACATCGCATAATTCACCCCTGGGGATACACCTATAGACATCATCATTGATTTAAGTTATCAAATAATGACATGACACTGCACAATTAACCTATGGGGAGATGCCCATAGAACTCATTCTTAATTTAAGTGACTAAAAATGAGATGAAATTGCAAGGATTCACCACTGGGGAGGGCCCCATAGACGTGATAATTATTTAAGTGACTAAATAATGAGATCACATCGCACAGCTCACCCCTGGGAAGCAGTCCACTGATGTCATCATTGATTTAAGTGTGTAAATAATGAGAGGACCTCATATATATCAACCCTGCAGAGACACAAAAAGACCTCATCATTGATTTAAATGACTAAATAAGGAGATGGCATCACATAATTCAACACTGGGGCAATGCCCATACACCTCATTCTTAATTTAAGTGACTATATAATGAGATGACATCACATGATTCACCCCTGGGGAATGCCCATATGCCACATCTTTAATTCAAGTGACTAAATAATGAGATGAAGTCACACGATTCACCCCTGGTGAGATGCCCATAGAACACATCATTGTTTTAAGTGACTAAATAATGAGAAGACATTACACAATTCATCCCTAAGCAGATGGCCATTGAGGTAAAATATGATTCAAATGACTAAATAATGAGATAACATCATATGATTCACCTCTTCAGAGGAGCCCATAGATCTCATAATTGATTTAATTAACTAAATATTGAGATGATTCACCTCTGGGAACACACATGTTTATGTGCTTTAAGTGACTAAATAAGGAGATGATGTTGCACAATTTACTGCTGGGAGAAGCCCATAGATGTCATAATTGATTTAACTAAATAAATAATGATATGACTTAGCCAGGATTCACCCATGGGAACACACCCATAATTAGAACTCATCATTGATTTATGTGACTAAATAATGAGATAACATCACATAATTCACACCTGGGTAGATGCCCATATACCTCCTCATTGACTTAAAGATCAAATAATGAGATGACATCGCATAATTCAGTCCTAGGGAGATGTCCATGGACATCAACATTGGTTTAAGAGACTAAACAATGAGATGTCATTGATGCATTCCCCCCTGGGGAGATGACCATAGGCCTCATCATTGTTCTAAGTGACTAAATAATGAGATGATGTGGCATTATTCAACGCTAGGGAGATGCCAGTAGAAATCGAAGTCATGTTGAGACAGAGCTTTGACAGGTTAGCTGCTCTTGTAAAATTCTCATATTGTACTGAAGTGACACAAAGGCCAGGCAACTTTTGTTCACATCCCAATTGGGCCATCTGCCACAATATATCCAATTGTTCCTGAACCAAATTAATCTGTTGGTTTACCAACATCAGGCCTCCTTGTATCTGAGAATTGGCAGTGGCCTGTTTATCTAGGGCCATGGTCACAGTGGCCGATAGTTCATTAATGGTTTGAGTTGTCTGCACAGTGGCAGAAAGTGCAAGGGCCGAGGCGGTAACCGAAGCAGTAACCACGGCGGCGGCTATCAGGCCCACAATAATAGCAGAGATCCCAAAAATCTCGCTTTTCCCTAAACAAACTCAAACTACTTGGCACCTCAACAGGAACTGGAACAAATCGAGGCATGCGCATTACCAAAGCAAAAGGGTGCTTAATAGCATCCCAGCATAATGCATAAAAACAATTCTAAGCAGAGCAATTTATTTCTTTCTGATTCTTACCTAAGGTATCATTACTCACAACCCAAATAAAGGGCAGCCAAACACAAATTGGAGCAGCTGAATAATTAGTTCTCTTAAAAGGGGTATACTTAACATTGGAGGAGGACCAATCAGATGATCCAGAGCTCTGTCCCTCACTCAGACTGTTGCCTAATGCCCCTTTCCAATCAAAAGTAATCTGTCCCTTCTCACTATATCCTCCAGCAATCATTGCCATAGGAGAAAGATCAGTACAGCTTCCATTAATTCAAAAGGATTAGCATTAGATCTTTCTGGATCCATATGAATAAAATTATCCTTTAATGAAGAAATCACAGTAAAGCACAAGCTTCCTACCAATGACAAGGTTCTCTCATCCTGAAAACTCTGTATCTGAGGATCTAAAGGCAAAAAGGCAAGCCCCAACTCTCTATTAGTTGTGAAAAATCTAGGGAACACCTGGGCATTATGCATCACTGGCATCGGTAGGGGAAGGTAGACATGATGGCCCACCGTAACTCTCCCATCATACTAGGAACCATCATCCCGAGTAGGAGAGTCTTCATCACCCACTTGGCCTCCATCCTTCTTATTCTGGAGTTGTGAAGGAGCTCTTCGAGTGAGTCTTTCAGGGATCCACAGGGGGTTTTCTTCCTCCTGTGGAAAAACACACACAGCTCCCCTGGATCTTATAAGAATAGGATCCGGGCCTTTCCAGAGATCAGTCAAGACATCTTTCCATTTTACCATTTCTTTTGGCCTATCAGGCTCTAAACTGTGGCGATCGGCCGCAGTGTGGCCTTGGGCATCAGAGTTCAAGAAATTAAGGGTAAAAAGTGCCATGGACACAGCAACTCTTGGTACCGAGGGTAGAACATCCTCAATACTCCCCTTTTGTTTAATCAGATATGATTTGAGTGTACGATGGGCACGTTCCACAATGCCCTGTCCTTGAGGGTTATAAGGTAGGCCAGTTAGATGGGTAACATCCATTTGCCGACAAAACTGTCGGAATTTTTGAGAGGTATATGCTGGTCCATTGTCTGTTTTTAAAATTCTGGGTTTTCCCCAAGCACTCCAGGCCTCAAGGCAATGTTGAATCACATATGAGGCCTTTTCCCCTGTTAGGGGCGTGGCGAACATTACGCCAGAACAGGTGTCAACAGAAACATGAACATATTGAAGCCTTCCAAAAGAGGGAATATGAGTAACATCCATCTGCCACATCTGCAATGGTCTAATGCCACGTGGGTTTATTCCCACGTGGGGAGCAGGTAAGAATTCGCAGCAATTCTGGCATTGAGTAACAATTTCCCTAGCCTCTTTCCTGGATAGAGCAAAACGACGGCGCAAGGTCTCAGCCGTCACATGAAAGCGCTGATGGAACTCTTTTGCTGCTTGTGCGTGGGTAGACAAGGCAGCGGCCACCAGCTTTGTAGCCTTGTCCGCTAAGTCATTCCCTAAGGACATGGGACCTGGGAGTCCAGAATGTGCTCGGACATGGGTAATGAAAACAGGAAATCTCCTATTTAACAAGGCAGCTTGTATCTTCTGAAAGATGTTAGCAACTCTGCTGGAGGATCTTATTATTCCAGCTATCTCAAGGAGATTAACTGCATTAACCACATAAGAGGAATCTGATACAATATTGAGGGGTCCTGGAAAAGCCTCAAGAACCTCCAGTACTATCAGACATTCTACAACTTGAGGTGAAGTTTCATTATATTGTTTAGATATAACCCTATCCTTGACCACATAAGCTCCCATACCAGTTTTCGATCCATCAGTGTACACCACAGTCCCATCTGGGAGTGGGTCTTTAGCTGTCACTTGTGGAAACACTATAGCCTGGTTTAGGGCAAACTGTAAAATTGGATGCTTTGGAAAATGATTATCAATTTGTCCTGAAAAGGAAGTAACTAAAACTGCCCAATCACTAGATGTGGCTGCCAAGGTCTGAACTTGTGCAGCAGTATAAGGCACAATCAAGGAATCAGGATCCCTGCCAAAATGCGTAACAGCTGCTTTTATTCCGCGAAGCACGAGCTGTGCAACAGCATCAGGGTACCAGTCAATAATCTTAGCAGGGGAAGCATTTGGATGAATCCAAAGTAATGGTCCATGTTGCCACAGGACTGCAGTTGGCAATTGAGCTGTCTTAAAAACACACAGATTAAAAGGTAGTGACTCCTCAATACGTTGTAATTGTGCTTCCTGTAAGGCCTCTTCCACCATCTGTAAGGCTCGGTGGGCGGCAGGGGTAAATTTTCTGGGTGAGGAGATATGAGGCTCACCCTCCAGGAGATCGAAGAGGGGTTTTAGATCAGCAGATGGAATTTTTAAAAAGGGCCTCAACCAATTTATATCTCCCAGAAGTTTCTGAAAATCATTTAATGTTTGTAAGTGGTCTTTGCGAATTTCTATTTTCTGAGGAACTATATTTTTGGGAGTAATCATTGAGCCCAAAAAGAGGCCTGTATCTGCAATTTGAACCTTTTCTGAGGCAATCTCTAATCCCCACTGTTTTAATTCAGCCACCAGCATGGGAAAAGCCTTTTGTAAAACATCTAACTCTTTGTGACAAATAAGAATATCGTCCATATAATGGATCATGATTAAAGATGTAAATTGCTTCCTAATTGGCTCCAAAGCCTCCTGCACATACAGCTGACATATTGTTGGGCTATTGGCCATGCCTTGCGGCAGTACCTTCCACTGAAATCTCTTGTCTGGTTCCATATGATTAAGAGAAGGGATAGTGAAGGCAAACCTTGGTCTATCCCGTGGGTAAAGTGGAATAGAGAAGAAACAATCCTTAATATCTATAATAATAAGCTTCCAATCTTGAGGAAGTGCAGAAAGCAAAGGAAGTCCTCTTTGAACAGGGCCAAAAAGATGCATCTGATTGTTAATGGCCCGCAGGTCATGGAGTAATCTCCACTTCCCAGATTTCTTCTTAATAACAAAAATTGGTGTATTCCATGGGGAGGTAGAAGGCTCTAGATGCCCCAGCCGTTCCTGTTCTTGCACTAATCTTGTGACAGCCTCTAATTTTTCAGAGGATAGAGGCCATTGAGAGACCCATAACGGCTCCTCTGTTTTCCACGGTATGGGTCGTGAAGCCTCAACGGCCCCTAAATAAAACCCAGTCCTTTTCTACCCCGATTTCCATGTTGCGTAATGGGTTTTATTCTGCCTTGTTCTTGCCTACCCAAGCCTCTACCCTTTGTATACCCCATCTTTGCCATAATGGCTGATGCCTGGGGGAGTATTCATTAGTTAGGGTCATGCCCATGGCTTGTAACACATCCCGTCCCCATAAATTTACAGGGAGTGGCAACACATAGGGGTAAAACATCCCTGTTTGCCCTCAGCATTCCGCCAGGTTAAGGCTGAGGCACTGATGGCAGGAGAGGACTGGTATCCAAGACCTTGTAGAGAATGAGATGAAACAACAGTGGGCCAAGACTTCGGCCACCAATGGAGTGAAATAATGCTTTTGTCTGCTCCCGTATCCATTATCCCTTCAAATTCTTTTCCATTAATTAACAATTTTATTGTAGGTCTCTCATTTAGGGGTATAGCCAGATAGGCTGAATCACTTCCAGAAGATCCCATAGCCCTTTTTTGTAAAGTGTAGGTTTCTCCATCCCCGAGGGAGGGCAGCAACACCAGTTGTGCAATTCTATCTCCCTGCTTTATAGAAAATACGCCCGAGGGCTAGAACAGAGAACTTGAATCTCCTCTTTATGATACGGGTCAACAATCCCAGGATATATAATGAGTCCCTGTAAAGTTAAGGAGCCACGGCCCAGAATAAGCCCAATGGTGGCAGGGGGCAAAGGTCCAGGGGAATGGACTGGGACCGGTTGAACATTCATTTGGGGCATGAGTAAGAAGTCGGAGGCGGCACGCAAGTCCATTCCGGGGGTTCCTCGGAAGCCTCTACTTCCTCTTGATTGCTTTTCTGAAATCGGTTCCCATATTTCTGAGGGCCCTGGGACCATGGGCCCCGTGACCCGTTTTTTGATTGGGGTACCTTGGGTTCTTCAATAGGGGGCAGAAGCCTCCCTTTCATATCCCGGACTGACCTGCATTCACTAGCCCTATGATAACCTTTACCACAACGACGGCAAAGCTCCAGTTCTCTTGTTCTTTCAGGGGCTTGACAATCTTTCTTAAGGTGCCCCATTTTCCCACAATTAAAACAAGCTTTTCGATTAGATAAATCTCTACGCCTGTGCGTTTGTAAAATGGCGGCAGCTAGTCCTGCATTGGTTAGGGGTCCCCCCAGCTCCCTGCACACTCTGAGCCAATCTTGTAAACCTTTGCTTTTGCGAGGGGCGATAGCCGCTCGACATTCCTGGGTTGCTTGTTCATAGACAAGTTGCTCAATCAGGGGCATAGCTTGTTCTGAATCACCAAAGATGCGACCGGCGGCCTCGGTCATTCTGGCCACAAAGTCTGAAAATGGCTCTTGGGGTCCTTGGACAATCTTTGTAAGGTGTCCACTGGATTCTCCCCTTTTGTGAGGGCCTTCCATGCTTTAATAGCGGCGGCCGACACCTGACCATAGACGCCCCAGATGTAGTTGGTTTGATTAAGGGCATGTTGACCCTGACCTGTCAGCATTTCAAATGTCCACTGCCTCTGATTCTCATCTTCAGCTGTGGCATTAACTCTAGCTTGCGCCTGGGCTGCATCATACCAGAGAGCCTTCCATTCCATGTATTGTCCCATGTTGGGAAGCACTGCTTTCACTGTCGTCTGCCAGTCAGTGGGAGTCATGGCAAAATTAGCAAGCCTTTCCACCTGTATTGTGGTAAAGTTAGCATTGACCCCATAATTACGAACGGATTCGGCCAATTCTTTGATTTGATTGTAATCTACGGGGGTATGTACTCTTCCGCCTTCCGCATTCTCGAATACTGGAAAAGCCACTTGTATTTTTCTCCGTTCCTCTAAAGGTAAAAAGGAGTCAGTACCAGTATTCAGCCGAAGCTCATACGGCGGAGGCGCCGAGGGGCGTGAGCCCGCCGGATTTATAGGCGGTGGCCTCACATTCATTTTTGTTTTCAGCGGCCGGTGTCTATCAGGGTGATATCTTTCTTCCTCATACCGTGCCACCTCCTCCTCTAGACCACCTTCTTCGCTAGAA
Organism: Mesocricetus auratus; assembly: GCF_017639785.1. Taxonomy (NCBI): domain Eukaryota; kingdom Metazoa; phylum Chordata; class Mammalia; order Rodentia; family Cricetidae; genus Mesocricetus; species Mesocricetus auratus. Next base: position 30,185 of record NW_024433569.1, on the reverse strand, counting down.
TCCAGAGTGTCAGAATCGGAATTATCTAGCTCCAAGGCTTCTAGCTCTACCGTAGGGTATAGGCTAGATTCTGGCTTTTTCTTTTTCTTAGATTTGTTAGGGGGTGAATGATCACTCCCTTCTTTCTCTCCCCTTTCTTAACTTCTTGGGGAGGGCCTTTTTTCTTAGACATGTCTTTCCTTTTGCGAGCTCCCATTCTCTCACTCCGTTCAGTTTCTGACATGCTATCCTGAACTTCCTCTAAGGTTCCCTGACTTTCTACTATAGCAGGGTGACAGGCCTCATCCTCCAAGCAGTTTTTAACTAGCTTCCAAATGGCTTTGGTACCTAAGCGGAGATCTCCTTCTGCATGCTTCCTGTCTAGTTCTTTACCTAGCTTGTTCCATGAGGCCACAGTGAGGGACCCGGAACAAGCATACCATGGTGCCACTCTATCTACCTCCTTCACAAAATTTTGAAGTGTTCGTGGTGCAATTTTAAGATCTCTTTGTTTTAGCACAGTCTGTAGGGCAGTAACCACTGACTGTGACGACCCCATCGCGCTGGCGGCTTATCTAAAAACGGCGCTCGACTCCTTTACCAGACTGACAGCACCGTTCTGTCAGCACCAGCCACGATGAAGAAGAAGGACAAACAGGACTAGCACCAAAGCCTCCACTGACCCGTCCCACGGTGATGACAAACTAAGGCCAAAGTCGAGAAAAGGGGTGTTCAGGATCAAGCATACCTCTCTGAACTTACGTCCCTGCAGTTCTGAATCCGCCCCGTCTTCCGAGGGGTCTCCCGCGGCGCCGGCGATGTTGAAGAGTTCCCGGGTTTCGGCACCAGATGTCCCGCGCTACCGTCTCGCCAGCAAGAACGACACAGGACACTCGGATCCTTCTGCAGTAAAGCTTTAATGCATCTTGAGAGATAGATGATCAGCTTCTGAGAGGGAGACCCCAAGCTAAGAAACCCAGCCCCTTATATAAGCCTAGGAGCTCCGAGTGAGACGTGTAGAGCCGGGATTGGTGGTTTGCTCATCACCCCAGATGACGCCACGGGAGAGGCACAGCTTAAACGGTGAACTCCAACTGACAGCGGATGTCAGCGCCATCTTCTAATGGCGATAGCGACACCCATCGACCTCATCATTTATTTAAGTGAGTAAGTAATAAGGTGGCGTCACATATTTCACCCCTGGTTAACCTCCCATATTGATTTAAGTGACTAAACAATGAGATAACGTTGCCTGTTCACCCATGGGATTATGGCCATAGATCGCATTATTGATTTAAGTAACTAAATAAGGAAATGACATTCCACTATTTACCACTGGGAAGATGCCTATAGACCACATTATTGATTATAGTGACTAAATAATAAGATGATATCACATAATTCACTCTTGGGGAGAAGGCGATAGACCTCATCATTGATTTAAGTGAGTAAATAAGAATATAAAGTCACATGACTCACCCCTGGGGAGACATCCATAGACCTCTTCATTGACTTACGTGACTAAATAATGAGATTACATCACACGATTCACCCATGGGGAGGAGCCCATTGACCTCGTCATTGTTTTAAGTGACAAAATATTGAGATGAAGTCACACGATTCTCCCTTGGGGAGATGCCCATAGACCTTGTCTTTGACTTAGGTGCCTAAATAATGAGATGAATTCACATTATTCACTCCTGGGGAGCTGCCCTTAGACCTCAACATTGATTTAAGTGACTAAATAATGAGATGACATCGCAGGATTCACTCCTGGTGAGATGCCCGTACTCATTTAATTGACTTTGCATGATTCACTCCTACAGAGATGTTCATAGATCTTGTAATTGATTTACGTAACTAAATAATGAGATGACATAGCCATTTATAGTGATTGAAAGCTTTGCTGGGTATACCAGTCTGGGATGGCATCCATGGTCTCTTAGTGTTGGTAGAATATTTTTCCAGGATCTTCTGAATTTTAGGGTTTCCATGGAGAAGTCAGGTGTGATTTTGTTAGGTTTGCCTTTTTCTGTTACTTGGCCCTTTTCCATTGCTGCTCTTAATATCCTTTCTTTATTCTGTATGTTCAGGGTTTTCACTGTTATGTGGTGAGGGGATTTCCTTTTGTGGTCCACTCTATTTGGTGTTCTCTGGGCTTGTACTTTCTTTAAGTTGGGAAATTATGCATCTATGATTTTGTTGAATATATTTTCTTCCCACTTTGAGGTGGATTTCTTCGCATTCTCCCATAGCTATTCCTGTTAGATTTGGTATTTTCACTGTGTCCCATATTTCTTGGATATTTTGTGTTAGGGATTTGTTTGACTTAATATTTTTTGGTTGATGAATCTGTTTTGCTAGTGTTAACTTCAACACTTGAGATTCTGTCTTCCATCTGTTGTATTTTGTTTGTTATAATTGTATCTGTAGTACCTGATCATTTGCTCAGCTTTTCTATTCTCAGCATTCCTTCAGACTTTGTTCTTTTATTGTCTCTGTCTCAGCTTTCAACCCTTGTATATTTTGAGTTGTTTCTTCCAATTTTTGCTTTGTCTTTTCCACTCATTCTTGCATTTGTTGAAGTTTTTGGTTTGTATTTTCTTCCATTTCTTGTGGCTTGTTTTTGTATTTTTGTATTTTTTCCTCCATTACTTTTTTTTTACATTCGAGAGCATACCCCTCAGGAATTTTAATGCAGAGAGATGACATCTGACTAGAATGGGTATTTCTACCACATAAACAGAAACAAAAACTGAAGACATATTGGAAAGGTCTCTTATTTGATATTGAAAGGCAAGTTAAGACTTAGTCAACTAACTGGAAGGGACCCATCTGAGATTATTGTACCTTTTTACAATTGACAAAATTTCCTACTAATGGAATGATAATATGTATTAGCAAAGGGCATGCAGTAACTTATTGGGAACGATTAGCAACTATTATCCCAAAACAGAGAGAATCAAATTCATAAAGAATACAATTTGGATTTTTCCATGTATTGGAAGAAAGTTGCCTGTCCCTAGATTTCTTACTTTCAACACTGATGCAAACAAGTCAGTTAAGGCAAGTTATAAATCAGAAAATATAAGTAAAGTAGTTCAAAGTCCTTACAACATTGTAAAAAAGGCAAAGCTGTACAAAATTCTCATGGTATTTAAAAACTCTATATATCCTCTCAATTTAGTTAAAGATTCTCACTATGCAGAGAGAGTCCTTTTACACATGAAGACTGCAGAATTTGATCCTGATGATACATAATTTACCTACTTGTTGTTCAATTACTGGAAAATATCACATATAGCATTCATCCTATATATATACAACATACACCAGATCACATATGGGTCTACCAGATCCTCCAGCACAAGGCAATGATGAGACTGACTGTTTATTAATAGAAAGTGTGTTGCAAGTTTCAAAATTTCCTAAGAAACACCACTTTAATAGCAAAGGCTTTAAGACGTTTTTTTTAACTTGGCAAAAATTCAAGGAAATCTTAAGAAAATGCCCCACCTGTTCATGCCATAATCAAACTACATTACCCTGCTGGTAATGTAGTTTGTAAATGAAGTTTGGCAAATGAATCTATTTCACTTTCAAGAATTTGGAAGTTTAAAATATGTGCACCATACCATAGACACATTTTCAATCGTCCAATGGACTACTGCCCTCAGCTCTGAAAAGTCTGATTCTGTTATCACACACCACTTAGAGATGATGGATGTTATGGTTATGCATGAACAAAAAACATCTGACAATGCTCCAGCATATGTGTTCAGCAAATTGCAACATTTTTTCAAATATGGTAACATAAAACACATAACGGATATAACTTACAATCCTACAGGAAAGCAGTTGTTGAAAGATCTAAATAAACTTTAAAAGGAATGCTTCATAAACAGTAAGGAGGAACAAATACCACCAAACACAGATTATAAAATGCTTTACTAACAGCAAACTTTCTTAATGCTTATGAGAAAGGACATACACTGGCAGAAAGCCACTGGACAACAGAAAAATCTTCTGAACTAAAATAGAAAGTGTATTTCAAGGACGTTATGACATCAGTTTGGACACCAGGATATGTATTATATTTGGGAAGTGGTTTCGCCTCTGATTCTGCAGGAGAAGAAAAGCTTTGGGTTACATCAAAATTGATCAATATTCGATCTAAACAGGAGATACTTTGGGAGGTGTAAAGATGACAGTTCATCCACAAAGTCATATTTTACAATGAGTAAGGAGATCTCACACAAGGAAAGGGGAGTATTTTGTTTTCTTATGAAAACCCATTTTCTTTTTTATTTTTATTTATTTATTTATTTTTCAGATTAAATTTAGATAAGAAACAAGGTTGCTTCACAAGTCAGTTCCAGGTCCCTCTCCCTTTTCCCTTTCCCTCCCCTCCTCCCATGCCCTCCCCCCAAACACCCCCATTATCCCATCATTTCCCCAGGGAGGATGAGGCCCTCCATGGGCATGTCCATAGTCTGTGATTTCATACAGGGCAGGGCCTAGATCCTCCCCCAAGAGTTCAGTGTGAGAGTGCACCTCACATTGTTGGATGGGAGTCCAAAGTCCGTGTGTATACTCGGGATGAGTACTGATCTACTGCCCAAGGCCCAATAGATTACCTAGGTCTCCTAACTGACACCCACAGTCAGGGGGTCTTGGTCAGTCCCATGATGGATTGCCAGGCTGATGCCTGTCAAGTCAGCTGTTTCTGGGGGTTAAACCTGCCCAGTCTTAACCACTTTGGTCATCAGTCCTCCCTCTCTGTTACTTGCTTTCTTGAGTTCAGCTCAATACTTAACCGAGGGAGTCTGCCTGTTCTTCCATCAGCCACTGAATGAAGTTTCTGTTTCCCAGACTCTCTGGCCATGAGATTGTAGGCTGGCACTCCCCAGATCTAAGTCTAAACTCCATATATGAGAGAGTACATGCCATGTTTCTCTTTTTGTGACTGGGTTACCTCACTCAGGATGGATTCTTCTAATGTCATCCATTTGCTTGCAAATCTCAGGATTCCATTGTTTTTTTTCTGCTGAATAGTACTCCATTTTGTAAATGTAAGACATTTTCTCTATCCACTCTTCGGGTGAGGGACATCTAGGTTGCTTCCAAATGGTGGCTATTACAAATAATGCTGCTATGAACATAGTGGAACAGACATCCTTGTTGTATGAATGGGCATCTTTTGGATATATGCCTAAGAGTGGAGTTGCTGGGTCTTGTGGTAGGTTTATTCCCATTTTTCTGAGGAATCTCCATACTGATTTCCAAAGTGGCTGAACCAGTTGGCACACCCACCAGCAATGGAAGGGTGTTCCCCTTTCACCACACGCTCTCCAGCATAAATTGTTGTTGGTGTTTTTGATTTTACCCATTCTGATAGGAGTGAGATGCTATCTCAGAGTTGTTTTGATTTGATTTGCATTTCCCAGATGGCTAAGGAGGTTGAGCACTGTCTCAAGTGCCTCTCAGCCATTTTAGACTCCTCTATAGAAAATTCTCTATTTAGTTCGGCAACCCACTTTTTATTTGGATCCTTTGTTGTTTTGGAGTCTTGCTTCTTGAGTTCTTTGTAAATTTTGGATATCAACCCTCTGTCAGAAGTGGGATTAGTGAATATTTTTCCCATTCTGTGGTCTGCCTTTTTGTCTTTCTGACTGTGTCCTTTGGCTTACAGAAGCTTCTCAGTTTCAGGAGGTCCCGTTTATTAATTGTTGAACTCACTGTCTGTGCTAGTGGTGTTATGTTCAGGAAGCTGTCTCCTGTACCAATTTATTCAAGGGTACCACCCCCTTTCTCTTCTAAGAGGTTCAGTGTGGCTAGATTTATGTTGAGGTCTTTGATCCATTTGGACTTAAGTTTTGTGCATGGCGATAAACATGGATCGATCCGCATTCTTCTACATGCCAGCCTCCAGTTATGCCAGCACCATTTCTTGAAGATGCTTTCTTTATTCCATTGTATATTTTTAGCTACTTTGTCAAAGATCAGATGTTCAAACGTTTGGGTTTATATCTGGGTTTTCAATTCAATTCCATTTGTCTACCTGTATATTTTGTGCCAATACCAAACTGTTTTCAGGACTGTAGCTCTATAAAAGAGCTTGAGGTCAGGGATGGTGATGCCTCTGGAAATTGCCTTATTCAGCAGGGTTGTTTTGGCTATCATGGGTCTTTTGATTTTCCATACAAAGTTGATTATTGTTCTTTCAAGGTCTGTGAATAATTGTGCTGGGATTTTAATGGGGATTGCATTGAATCTGTAGATTGCTTTTGGCAGGATTGCCATTTTTACTACATTGATCCTACCTATCCAAGAGCACGGGAGATCTTTTTATTTCCTGAGGGCTTCTTTAATTTCTTTCTTTAAAGATTCAAACTTCGTGCGATACAGGACTTTCATTTGTTTGGTTAGCGTTACCCCAAGGTATTTTTTGTTATTTGTGGCAATTGTAAAGGATGATGTTTCTCTGATTTCTTTTTCAGCCATTTTATTATCTGTATATAGCAGGGCTACTGATTTTCTTGAGTTGATCTTGTAGCCTGCCACTTTGCTGAAGGTGTTAATTAGCTATAAGTGTTCCCTGGTAGAGTTCTTTGGGTCATTGATGTAAACTATCATATCATCTGCAAACAGTGAAAGTTTGGCCTCTTCCTTCCCAATATGTATCCACTTGATCCCCCTTTGTTGTCATATGGCAATGGCTAGAACTTCAAGTACCATGTTGAAAAGGTATGGAGAGAGTGGACAGCCTTGTTTTGTTCCTGATTTTAGAAGAATTGCGTTGAGTTTCTGCCCATTTAGTTTGATGTTGGCTGTTCGTTTTCTGTATATAGCTTTTATTGTCTTTAACTATGTCCCTGTTTTCCCAGATCTCTCCAAGATCTTTATCATGAAGTGGTGTTGGATTTTGTCAAAGCCCTTTTAGCATCTAGTGAGATGATCATGTGATATTTGTTTTTCTGCTTGTTTATATGGTGGATTATGTGGATGGATTTTCATATGTTGAACCATCCCTGCATTCCTGGGATGATACCAACTTGATCGTGGTGAATGATTGTTTTGATGTGTTCTTGGATCAAATTTGCCAGTATTTTATTGAGTATTTTTGCATCAATGTTCATGAGGGAAATTGGTCTGAAGTTCTCTTTTTTAGTTGTGTCCTTGGGTGGCTTGGGGATCAAGGTTATGGAAGCCTCATAGAAAGAGTTTGGCAAAGACCCTTCTTCTTCTATTGTGTGGAGTACTTTGAGAAGAATTGGTATAAGCTGTTCTTTGAATTCTTGTAGAATTCTGCACTGAGGCCATCTGGACCTGGACTTTTTTTGGTTGGGAGACTTTTGATGACTACTTCTATTTCCATAGGCGTTATAGATCTATTTAAATTGCTTATCTGTTCTTGATTTAGATTTGGCAAGTGATAGCTATCCAGGAAGTCATCCATTTCCTTTGAATTTTCGAATTTTGTGGAATACCGGTTTTCAAAGTATGTCCTGATGATTCTCTGGATTTCCTCATAGTCTGTTGTTATGTCCCCCTTTTCATTTCTGATTTTGTTAATTTTTATATTCACTCTCTGCTGTTTGGTAAGTTTGGACAAAGGTTTGTCTATTTTGTTGATTTTCTCAAAGAACCAACTCTTCGTTGCATTGAGTCTTTGTATTCTTTTCCTTGTTTCTACTTTATTGATTTCAGCCCTCAATTTGATTATTTTCTGGCATCTACTCCTCCTGGGGAGTTTGCTTCTTTGTGTTCTAGAACTTTAGATTTGCTGTTAATTCTCTAGTATAACTGTTCTCCAGTTTCTTCATGTCGGCACTTAGTGCTATGAACTTCCTCTGTAGCACTGCTTTCAATGTATCCCATAGGTTTGGGTATGTTGTATCTTCATTCTCATTGAATTCGAGGAAGTCTTTAATTTCTTTTTTTATTTCTTGTTTCACCCAGGAATGGTACAGTTGAGCATTATTCAATTACCATTAATTTGTAGGTTTTCTGCAATTTGTGTTGTTGTTGAATTCTAATTTTAAAGCATGGTGGTCTGATAAGATGCATGGAGTCAAAACTCTTTATCACAGAAAATTCGATGAGCACTGTGCTTTAGAGAGAAACTTAAAAAGAAGCGCTTGGAATGTGGGAATAAGTTTCCAGCAACAAAAGAATATCTGATAAAAATACTATAAATGTATGTACATAATATAGATGTTTATTTTACTAGAAATATATATGGTATATGCATGTATAATGACGCATTCCTTTGAGATGTAACAAAGATTTCCCTAGTGCGAGTGAAAATACTTTTAACATATAAAAAATGGAATTTCTTATGAGAAGACAAGAATCAGCTCTTGGAAAATGAGGTCTCTCAAGCTTCTGCTAAAGGCCATGTCTGAGTCTGTGTTCCTGCTGCAGTTGGGGTCTGTGATGATGCCCATGGCCCTCCTAATTGGGGAGAGAGTTTTTAAAGGAACCATTCTTGTTGAAATCCAATGACAGTGCTAACCCATCCTTCAATGACTTGGGGAAAGTTGATCCTGACCCTTACAGGACACTGAACCAGGAGAGCTGCCCCCAACCCTCATAGGAGAGCTGCCTCCCTTTGCTTGGGACAGATGGTCACATCTGTCACCACATGCATGGATGAACTCCTCTGCATGCCATAGTCCTAAAAGTGCTGGTTCTGCCCTTTGCCTAAGGGAGTTTGTCCCAAACGCCCAGACTGACCAACTCAGCTATCACTTAGGCCCATTACCTGGCCTTGGTTTGTCCTACCCTAACATCTACCCCATCTATGACCTGCTGGATCTCATGAAGGGAATGATCCTGTAGATCCATAGCCACAGGATCTGCATGATTTGGCACAACAGCAGGATATCTGAGAGGAGTTTTTGAGGATCCAGTATGATGGTGTGCCAGAAACTTTTAACCTGGCCAATGACTCACTACAGTGAACATTTGTGGGTGGGACTTCATGGCACCCTGCAGCTCCCATTGCCACTAGAATGAATGAGGAGATGTGGGAAAGGAAGGAAAGATGGAGGAGTGAATTGGGTGTTTTGTTTTGTTTTTAATTAATTTCAGGAGGATATTGCAGTGGTGAGGAACAGATATAGAGACTAGGACGTGAGTGGGGTTGGGATGCATGATGTGAAATTCCCCAAGTACCAATAAAGAATTATGTTATTAATAAAAGTGAAGCCTCAATGATTTAATATTTGTTCTCCAAAAGAATTAGGAGAAATACAGACTTGGAAAATAGGAAGATGATTTTGCAGGTGGATTGTTTCCTGGGAGTTTATGATAACCTGAATTTGAGTTTTAACATCTACATTAAAGATGAAACATCAGTGTACACCTGCTACCTAAGTGCCAGTGGCAGTAGAAACATGCAGATCCTGGTGGCTAAAAGACAAGATAGTCTAACCAAAAGTCTGATCTCCAGATTTAGTGAGAGATGCTATTTTAAAATACATAAAGTTGAGAGCAATAGGAAAATATGACAAAATGGCCTCCCGCCTCTGCACACATGGCTAAGTAAGTACACCTACACACACGCGATTAACACATACACAAAGCATGACAGGATGTGATTGTGAATAAATATTTGAGTACCTTCTTGGTGTATGAGAGGCTCCCAGTACAATCTTTAACATCATAAAAAATATACAATAACATGTATGGACCATTTCATATTTATGCTTTAATGGACAATATCATTATGGTCCACCTATAGTCTCTACACTCTAGTGTTCCTGCGTGTCAAGGATCATATGACAGACCATGGAGGCAGTTTAGAAAAGCATGGTCCCTGGAGATTTTAAACCTCCATTGAATGTTGTTTCAAATAAACTTTGCACAGGCCTTGTGCATGATACCCTAACCAATGTAAATTCATATGAGTAATTTCCCTTCTGTGTCCAAAAAGCACTCTTGCCTTGTAGTCATTCATTGTCTGTGGGTCTTATACAGTCTTTCTATCACCTCTTCCACAACGATCCCTAAGCCTTGAGAGTAGGGTTTTGGTAAAGATGTTCTGCTTAGGCCTGAACATTCTGCAGTCTCTTGTTCTTTTTACCTTAGGTATCTCATTAATAGTGCCTACTACAAAAGAAGCTTCTCCAATGAGAGTTGATAGATACACTAGGCAGTCATTAGGAGTTCGTTTAACAATGTGACCAATTAGCGGAATGATAGTGGATCTTTTTTCCCTAGGGCCTATCATCTGTCTACCCACAGGTTCTTTACCCTGATTGGTGCCAAATACTGGTTTTAATTTGTGAAGTAGACTTAAATCCAAATAAAAATAGTTGGTTACTCCTATGACATTTGTGCCACTGTTGAACCAGTGGACATCTCTTGCCAGGCTAGACATTGCTGTAGTTGGCAGGGTTCATAGCTATGTAAGATTGGTGATGACTTTCCTTTTTTTATACAATGCATAGCACCTTCTATCACTGAAAGTTAGGCAGTAGGGATGAAACTTTCAGGTCAGTAACAACTTGATTTCTCTATGTTCTATGACTTATGTACATGATGTCTTCAGCATTATAGTCTTGCTGTCAAATCTTAGGGAGGAATCAAGAACACTGGCCAGTAATATTTGGGGCTCTAAGGGTTCTCATTGGTCAGCAATTACAAAAAAGGTAACCCATTTCTGGCAGTAGGCTTTTTCATTAAAAAAATCATATGGAAACCTATTACTGTAAAAGCCTTCTAAAATACATACACACACACAAATGAAAATTATTTACATAGTGTTATGCCATAATAGGGCAACAAGGACCATACCAAACACCATAGGCTAGGAAACCAAAAATTTTTACTATAACTTTTATCATATAAGATAGGACTGCTAATGGTAATTTATTGTCAGAAATGTTACCTTGATTGGAACTTTGGAAATGCCTAATTATTGAACCCTGACAGTCCCCAAAATAACACAGGCACTGCCATGTACAAATAAGTTAATGAATAAAATTATTTTAAAGCTTATTGTAAAAGCATTTATAAAATATATACAATTCCTGCCGGGCGTTGGTGGCGCACGCCTTTAATCCCAGCACTCGGGAGGCAGAGGCAGGCAGATCTCTGTGAGTTCGAGGCCAGCCTTGTCTACAGGAAGCGAGAGTTCCAGGACAGCCTCCAGCCACAAGAGAAACCCTGTCTCGGAAAACCAAAATGTATATATATATACAATTCCTAAGCATACCAGAGTTATTATCCAAACAATAACATACTCCAAATATAAACACAAGAATATTTTTATTAATCTTGTAAATTACAGAGTGAAATAATGAAGTGAGATGAATTTGTGTAAGGACATCAGACATACCTCACATAGAAGCTAGGAAATGTGACATGCTAAAATTATCTCTTGTTGTTGTCCTGACTCCGTAAATCCTGTTTGTTCTCAGGCAGAGTTTTCCTTATGACAGCATTAACTGTCAAGTTGACATAGCCTTGAAATACCTGAAAAAGGAGCTAATTTTCCGTATTAGGTTGGTTCTTTACTAGGACAATCTTTGGGGATTGTCTTGATTGTTAGGAGGATTCAGTCCACTGTGAAGTAGCACCATCCCTAAGCAGGTAGTCTGGACTGTATAAGAATGCTACCTAGCACAAGCCTGCAAGAGAACCAGCCGAGGCAGCTTACTTCAGAAATTTATGCTTCAATTCCTACATGAATGCTTGCCATGACTCCTTTAATGATGGATTGTGATCTGGAAGTGTAATCTAATCCCTTTCTTCCAGTGTTAGTTGTTTAGTCATGGTGTTTGTCATAGCAACACAATGGGAAACTAAAATAGGCTCCAAACTTGACATGAGATGATATTTAACAATATAGTAACACTGAGAAGTAGACAATAGGATAGTTTTCTTATCAATGATGAACTACTTTAGAATCCCAAATAAAACCCAATAGCCACTTCATGTCTAGTTTATATTTTGTATTCCAAGTACCAGGAAAACCCTAGGTTTTAGCTATTTGCTGTTCTATTCTCTGTGACTCACATTTACATTTATAAAATTCTTTAAAGTATATAAATAATGATTTACTATTATTATACTAATGAATCTAAAATGAATAAAGTAACAAATTATAAGATTTGGGTTTGCCCATCTGATTCTCCCTCTAGCCAATCAAAGTATGATCTAGTAGTTCTTTGTTACAATGATGCTTAATCAGTCTTCATATTTCCAACTAACAGGAAAACCTAATCTATTTCAATATTCATGCACATACAGGTATTGATATGACAAAATGGAACAGCTCTTATTCACAGAATGAGTCTCATTTAGAGATTTGTGACTAATGACTTTCTTGGAAGGCAATACTGGACTACTCCCAAAAATAATGCAATGAGTCTTAAGGTAGCTTGAAACATTTGCATTAATATGGAGAAAAATCACTTTATTGACCAATTAAAAGTTGACTCTCTTCCTGATAAATATGACATAGGCTCTCTAACATCAAAAGTATTGACGGGGTGTGCCGAGGAGCCCTTTGGTGCGAAATAATACAAGTGATGTTACCCAGGTGTGAGCCGCCTGCTTACTCTTCAGTAAGCCATTAGACACACCCTGGTTACCGACTGGGCACCTCCTGGAGATTCTCAAATGAGGTGTTTTGTTGAAGTAGGAAGTGTAGCCAGGCTTTGGCACAGAGCAGCTGGCATGACTGAGTGGTGGGAGTGCACTCACTTTCCTTAAACCTGTCTGCCTTTGTGACCCTTTGTTCCCATCTTGGAGACTGAATGAATGAATGCATGTGCACAGGTCAGTCGATGTGCATCATGCAGAGACAGCATGGGATAGCACCCACCCCCACCCCGCAGAAGACTTGGGCAAGGGCTGCTGAGAGCTGTGAGATGATGCCATAGTGTTCTGGGGAGGGCTCCTGGAGTCCAATCATTCAATATGTTGCCTTTGGTACATCATCAGGATGAGGACACAATGAACACACATGCCTCATGCTGCCAGCACATGTCTGTTTGCCTGCTGCCTGTCTGCCTGCCTGCCCCCAGCCAAGCCCATCCGTCTGGCTGTGAACAAACCCTGCTGAGAGTGCTGTTACCTAAGGATGTCAGAAGAAAGAGTGGGTCTGCTGAAATTAGAGTCATGGAATGGGTGCCAGTTGCTTGTTGGCTACCATGTGATGTGGGTGGTGGAACATGAACCCACAAAACACGAGAGACACAATAGACAGGAGGGCCTGGAAATAGGCTATATTCCATGTTATGTCTAAGGCGACTCCTACTTACCTGAAACCAAAACAAATCCTTCCAAACAGCTGTCTATCGGTCCCCTCCCTCCCTCCTTCCAGAAGTGGAAAGGGAGACCTCCTGAGTAAATTGGGAGTACAGTGCTGTGGGGGAGAGTTGGGGGAAAAGGGGAGATGATAAGGAGAGGGGGAGGAGAACATGCGCAGGATCAGGAAGGATGAGGTGGGGGAAGAACAGAGAAGGAGAGCAAGGCTATCTTAATAGAGTGCTGTGTCTGCTGCACAGCCTGTGTCCAAGAAAGTGCAGAGGGTGTCGGGGATTGACAACACAGATACTCATTCAACGGTGTAAAGAAAACATTAAGCAGGCCCCAAAAAGGCTCAAGAAAACTTCCCAAGAAAGGCCTCCCTCCAGAAAGGCTTCTGCTCTCTCTCTACCCCTGGCTGGTTCTGCTCTGACACCAAAAACTGATCTGGGTGTGTCAGAAGAGGCGGTTAGTCTTTGGACAAGGTCGAGGTCAGGGCAGTTCCCGTGGGCCAGCCCTTTTCAGGAACTTATTGCCCCGGGCATTGTATTGTTTTTAGTGAACATGTTATTAGTAAACATTGTCTTACAGCTGCCTACTCCCAGGCTGATGGGGAAGTGGGTCTCTGAACAAGGTCTGGTGTCCCCACAATTCCCCCTTTTTTATTTTCTAATGAGGCACTCCTGGCTTAGGTCAAGTAGGGTCACCCTCCCCTGCCCGTCTTTGGGGGACCTTGTAACCCCTGTTTTAGGAGGGAGGGGACTTCCCCACAGGTTGCCGGTCAATGGAAGAACCTCATCCTTAAATCATCTGTAACCAAACTTCATGGCTATCGGGATTGCCATGGGCTAAACTAAGCAATACTTGGTTACGGATCTCTTGCCTCTGGGGCAAGGCATGTTTGAGCTCGGCATAAAGCCAGAATCCCTACCACTACTGCCACCATTTCCAGGATCCCCAATGACATAGCATCTTTCCATCACTGTACCCATCACCAGATCTGGGCCATAACATTCTACCAGCCTTCCTCTGTTACAAGGGTAACCCACATGTGATTTAGAGTTACAATTTGATGGTCAAAACAGTGATAAAGTTTACATTCGTTCTAAGATCTACTCAGGAAAGCATTTAGAAAGAGCACTTGTACAGATACATTAGGTACAATCATTGACGTTACACATGTAGCATTATAAAAAATATGAACAAGAAGCTTGTTGCACTATCCACAGAGCACCAATTTGTTTCAGTGGTGATGCAGTTTGTTGACTTAACGTCAGTAGCCTCAGGTGAATATGCAACTTGAGCCAAAGTCTCCTTTTTGTCTCATTAGGACAAGTTACATTTCTCCAGAAAAATACACTGGCATAGGAGCAATTTCAGAAACAGGAACCAAAAAGTCTGATATTTCAAGTGACCATGTCCTGTTCAAATACTAAAAAGAGGCTTTTGCCACTCACAGTCCAAACCAATGTCCAAATGTTTTAAATGTGTGGCCACACCATACATTCAGAACATACATGCATCTTTCAGTCATTCTTTTTCCCTAGGTCATGATTAGGCTGTTGAAATGAAACTTCCTCATTTGAAATCTATGTAAAAGAACAACTCCAGCCAATCCTTGAACTAAAAAGGTTAAAAAGTCCTGTATGCCCTTCATCTTTCCTCCATTTGAGCTACAGTCATGGGGTACAGCCATATCTACTCCTTGTAACTATGTAGGTGGAGAGGTCAGGCTTTTGGCCAAAAGTTTTTAGAGATGACTCACAAAATTGACCTTAAATGCAAACAAAATTTTCCATTCCATATACCTTTGTCTTTTACTTTTTCTTTACTTAATACCAGTACCTCATTACTGTTACCAAATTTTATTTTTGATTCACCCATTTTTATTTCGAGACTGCGTTTCTCTGTGTTATTTGGAGGCTGTCCTGGAACTCGCTCTGTAGACCAGGCTGGCCTTGAACTCAAGAGATCTGCCTGCCTGTGTCTCCCAACTACTGGGATTAAAGGCATATGCCGCCAACGCCAGGCTATTCACCCATTTTCAATCCATCCTTCAACCCAGGATGTTCCCTCAGGCAAAAAGCCTTAAGATTTACACATTCCACCCTCCAACTGAGGGCAATCTCTTGGGTTTCCCTCTTTCCTGACCTTACTGTTAGGCTAAGGCCTAGAGATTTAATCTAGGACACATTAAATATTTTTAATAAAACAGAGATTCCCCTTTAGGAGGGGGAAACTCAGAATGTTTAGTTTCTGACTTTTTAATCTCTCATTGGCAGCAGCCCCTCCCAATGTATTATTGGTGCTATAAAAATTGATGAACAGGGAGCTGGAATGACTAACTGGCATCAACATGGGAGGATCCTCACCAGCGCCCATATTTCCCTTACCTGAGTGTTCAGTAATGGTTGGATCATCTTTATCATGGTGAGCGTTCCTAGTATTGGGGTTGACATTCCTGATGCACCATTCGGGTACCCAAATGGACTTTTCACTTCCTGGAGGGAAACATAAACAGCCCCTCAGAGCCAAGCTAGTAGGGGAGTGGGTGGCTGACATTTTCCTGTAATCAAATCCTTCCATCTGACCCATCCCAAAGACTGGGAGGGTTTGTTCCAATGTCTCTCCATAGCAGACAAATTATTACGGTCTATGGTCAAAAAATTTAAAATGTAAAGTATGGTGGATAACTGAATATTGGGGGAGGTAACATACTCCCCCTTTTTATTTTCTTAAAATATTGTTTGAGAGTGGCATGGGTGTGCTCCACAATAGCCTTTCCCGTGGGGTTGTGAGGAATACCAAAAGAATGGACAATGTGATGTTACCTGCAAAATTCAGCAAAGCGATTGCTGGCATAGGCAGGGCCATTGTCCATTTTTAGGGCATCGGGAACACCCATGAAGGCAAAGGCCTGCAGGCAATGAGAAATAACATCTTTAATCTTCTCTCCTGAGTGGAGAGAGGCAAAAATCAGTTTAGAATACATATCCACCGAGACATGCATGTATTTTAATTTCTCTGCCTGCGGCAGATGAGTGACATCCATTTGCCAGAGATGGTTGGCCCTGAGGCCGCGGGGATTATGATAAGGGGCACAATCAGGGCACTGAGAGGTAATCTGTGTAACTTTGGATAAGGGGCACCCAGTGTGAAATTTAATTGAGCGGGCATTTAGATGATACCACTCATGGAGCTGGTGGACAAGCTGCTCCTGAGTAAATAAAAACCTAGGGCGGGTCAAGGAGTCAGCAATATGACTGCCCTGGGCAAGGGGTCCTGGAAGGTTAGTATGTGCATTAATAAATCCCACATAAGCAGGGTAGATGCACTGCCAAATAAGATGTTGGAGCTGAACTAATAAAGAACGAACCTGGGAGGTTGGAAGTACATATGGAGAAGTTTCTAAAGGTCTAAAAATGTTGACAACATAAACACTATCAGTACATATTAAAGGGCTCTCCCTCAATCATTTGGAAAGCCATCAACAAACAACTCGGTGGCTTGTGCTGATATCTGGCCTATGGGTAACCTCTTCTGCACCTGAGAAGAAACCACCACCGCAAAACCCTTGGAGGAGCCATCTGTAAAGACTGAGCGAGCTCCAACTAGAGGGTTCTCCTTTAAAATCTTGGGAAAAATCACAGGGTGTTGTTTAAAAAAACATCAAGGGGCTAGTGGGATAATGGTTTTCAAACTGGGCACCTGTAGATGTAATAAACAGGGTTCTCCCATCATGGAAGATCTGTAGATGTTCCACCTCCTCCTTACCATAAGGAAGGATAATTTTATCAGGACTCTTTCCAAAGGTTGAATGTTAAACTTGTGCGCCTTCCACAACAATTGTAAAATCAGATCATAGTAAGGGGTCACCACCTTCTTAAGGGAGGCTGACTAATGTATCCAATAAATAGGACGAGTCTGCCAAAACACGGCAGTGGGCAAAAAGCTAGATGAAAGTACAACCAGAACAAGGGGCTGTCCGTAATCTATACGCCGAATGTGGGCTTGCTCTATACTTTTTTACAACAATTTTAGGGCTTTCCTGGCCTCTGGGGTAATCTGTCTAGGGGAAGTTGGAGCAGGTTTCCCAGGAAGAATATCATGATGGGCTTTAAGAGCCCCTGTTTTAATAGAAAGAGAAGGGCAAAACTACTGCACCTCTCCCAAAAATCTCTGCCAATCATGAAGCCTTTTTAAATTTGAACAATTGATCTGGAGTCTTTGTGGCCGGAGGCCAGTTTGTTGAATTTGATGACCCAAATAAGTATGAAGGGGTCTCTTTTGGATCTTTTCAGGAGCCAAAATAAATCCGCGGGCCTCCAGATGCTCCTGTAGCTCTGCAAAGGCTACGTAACATTGTCTTTCTTCGGCCACGGCCAAAAGAATACCATCCATGTAGTCTATAATGTAAAGATCAAGGAACTTTTGTCTGAGGGGATCTAAGCAGGCAGCTACATAAATCTGGCATATAGTTGCCTTATTAGCCATCCCTTGGGGGAGCACCACCCATTGGAAGCGAAGGGCAGGCTCCCTAAATTTAATCGCAGGAAGGCTAAACGCAAACCGAGGACTATCTTGAGAATGCAAGGGAATAGAAAAGAAGCAATCCTTCAAAGCAATGACAATCAAATGCCAGTCTCTACGAATGGCCACAGGTATGGGCAAGCCAGGCTGGAGAGCTCCCAGAGGCTGCATGGTCGCATTCACAGCCCTCAAGTCTTGTAGTAACCTCCATTTCCCTGAAGATTTTTAATCACAAATATCGGCGTATTCCAAGGGGACGTGGAAGGAACCAAATGACCCGCCTCCATTTGTTCTTGAACTAGCTGGTGAGTCGCCCTTAGTTTCTCTGCTGGTAAGGGCCACTGTTACACCCATACTGGATCATCTGATATCTATGTGATGTGTATGGGGGCTGGCGGCGCAACAGTGACACTCATCAAAAATGACCAAAACCCTTCCTATCTCCCAGAGCCCTGATCTCCAAAGGGAGGGATGCCACAGGGCAAACCTCTCCCTGTTCTAGTTTACATAGTTCCCTCCCCGGACTCCAGCCCCTCTCTTGCATCATCTGGGGGCCCCTGCTTTTGGACTTGGGTGCCTGGGTGGAGAGGACCACTCCCATTTCTTGCATGAGGTCCCATCCCCAGAGTTTAATAGGGAGGCTAGATAAAACATATGGCTGAAAAAGCCCTGTGTGGCCCTCAGAGTCTTGCCACTTTAGGATTCTGAGGCTTTTTTGGGCCACAGCCTGTCCTATTCCCTGAAGGGTCACTGTCCCTTCTTCTTTCGGCCATGCGGGGGGCCAGAATTTATCTGAGAGGACAGAAATGTCCTCCCCAAAATCTAAGATGCCCCTAAAGGACTTGCCTTCTATCCTTAATGTAAGCTGGGGGTGGTTCTCCATAGTGGCTACCCAAAATGCTGCTGTGTCGGTACTTCCAAAACCTTGGTTGCCCCTTTTCTCTTTAATTTTTTGAGGCTCACAAGAAGCTGTAGGGAGGAGGAGTAACTGAGCAATCCATTCTCCTGCTGGGATGGCAACAACCCAACTGCCCACTGATGTCATTATTTTAATCTCCCCCTCACTATCCTGGTCTATAACAACAGGGTGTACCTGGATGCCTCGAAGAATAGTACTGGGCCGTCCCAAGAGTAAGGAAGGCCTGGATCCCCATTTCCGGTGTTAGGATTGCCCAGACAGAGGGACCAAGGTCTAATCCTGCACTCCCTGAGGTGGCTCTAAGGAGGTCTGAGATATGAAGGGGTTGCTATGGGGGAGAAAATGAATCCTGCCACTGCCCAGAGCAGTGGTCATTGCCCCGTACACATTGGTTTTGGGGCCCTGGGGTGGGGCCCTCCTCCAGTTTCCCTGATTATTATTAGCAGGAAGGAAATTTCCCTCCCGGTCAGTTTTAGAGTAGCAGTCATTGGCCCAATGATATCCCCTTCGGCAACCGAAGCATAAACCAGGTCTCTTGAGACACGTAGTACTATTTTGAGGGCACTCTCTATGGAAGTCTCCCTCCCTACAGCAGCTGAAACATGTTTTTCTCCCTCCCAGAGTAGGTCTTTCTTTCCCCACTTGGGGCTGAATAGCAGCAGCTAACACTTGGCTCTGGATAAGTTCCCATCAATATCCCTACAGATCCAGATATAGTCATTTAGACTTTTATTGTGATAGGGGCAAAGGTCTTCCTTACAATATTTATTTGCATTTTCAAAAGCCATCTGCTTGATGACTGGCATCGCAGGCCCAATGTCCCCAAATATTCTTTCTGCTACCTGACTGAGACGGTCTACGAAGTCTTGAAAAGGTTCGGAGGGTCCTTGAAGGATTTTGGACAGATGATCCCCTCCTTCCTTGGAAGGCAATGCTTTCCAAGCCTCTAGGGCCACTGCTGCCACTTGGGCATAGACTGCGATGCCATATTGCATTTGTTGCTGAATGGTGGCATATTTACCACTTCCAGTAAGCATCTCCACATTTCTCTGGGGCTGTCCAGCCTGTGCATTTCTTTGGGCTGTCTGGCTGCATCTTTCCTGAAACTCACCCTTCCAAATCAAATAATCTCCCCCAGATAGTGCCACGCGGCAAAGCTGCTTCCGATTACTAGGTGTCAAGTTAAGAGACACAAAAGATTCCATTAAGGAAAGTGTAAAGGGGGCCTGCACTCCATAATTTAAAGTTTCCTCTTTATGTTGTTTTATATCTTTAAAACTTAAAGGGTTATGACACGGAATGACCTGGCCAGAATTGTTCGGGTCTGGAGCTTCTATTACCGGGGCCACCACCAGGCAGTATTGGACCCCTCCTTTGGGTCTTCCATCGAGGTCCAAGAAGGACTAGGTTATATCATAGGAGGAGTCCCTTTTTTCAGGGTATGGAAAAGGGTTTCTCTCCCTGCCCTGTCTTTTCTTAATTCGAGTCTTTTTTAGTTCTTTTTTAAGGGCCTAGATCTCAGCAAGTAACTGTTCCTTCTGAGCCTCTGACAAGTCTAAGTCTGATCTACTTCCATTTTCTAGGTCTGACAGAGAAGGATATAACCGATTCTGACCGGAGTCCTTCTTTTTGGGTCGTGCCCGGAGATTTCTACCCGTTGTTTTATTGTTGCTAAGAGACTCCTCCTCATCCTCACTAACAATGGAGCCTCTAGTTTCAGTCAGGGTCTCTTCAGAAAATTCATCTTCACTCTCTGCCCCTGAACTCA
Organism: Mesocricetus auratus; assembly: GCF_017639785.1. Taxonomy (NCBI): domain Eukaryota; kingdom Metazoa; phylum Chordata; class Mammalia; order Rodentia; family Cricetidae; genus Mesocricetus; species Mesocricetus auratus. Next base: position 9,726 of record NW_024433569.1, on the reverse strand, counting down.
AAGAGGCTTGAGTCTCAGTCTCTTGTAACTCTAAAAAAGCCTCTTTTGTGTCCTGAACTACCTGGCAGTGACGAACCTTATCTGTCAAAAGTGCACCCCTTACTAATCTCCATAAGGAGAATGTGGTAAACGCAAGGACTCAGATCCCTCTTTTCTTAAAAGTCTATGAAGATCACAGCGAACCTCCTCCTAATCTGGGATATTTAAGCTTCCCCTAGTTATGAACCATGGACTTGCTCCTTCAATCGATTTTAGAAAGCCTTCTAGGGTTTTAGACTTGACTGCAGTCCCATGTCCTTTAAGTAACTTTTTAAATTGATACTGTAATGATTCTAGCTTCCCGGAACTACTCCCCATCGTTTCTTATCCCCTTCCACTTACCTCGATTTCACGATCTCAGTGGGACTTCCAATTGCCTCGTCTGCTGCGCAGCCTGTGTCCGAGAATGTGCGGAGGGTGTCGAGGATTGACAACATAGAGACTTTTTCAACGATGTAAAGAAAACTTTAAGCAGGCCCCAAAAAGGCTCAAGAAAAACTTCCCCAGAAAGGCCTCCCTCCAAAAAAGCTTCTGGTCTCTCCTCTCCCCTGGCTGGTTCTGCTCTGACACCAAAAACTGATATGGGTGTGTCAGAAGAGGCGGATAGTCTTTGGACAATGTTGAGGTCAGGGCAGTTCCTGTGGGCAAGCCCTTTCCAGGAACTTATTGCCCCGGGCATTGTATTGTTTTTAGTAAACATGTCTTACAGCTGCCTACTCCCAGGCCGATGGGGAAGTGGGTCTCTGCTCAAGGTCTGGTGTCCCCACACACAGGCACTGGGGTTATAGGCTGACACTCCCCTGATCCATATCTAAAATCCATATATGAGTGAGTACATACCATGTTTGTCTTTTTGTGACTGGGTTTCCTCACACGGGATGGTTTCTTCTAGTGCCATCCATTGTGTAAATGTACCACATTTTCTCTATCCAATCTTCAGTAGTGGGGCATCTAGGTTGCTTTAGGATCTGAGCTCTTAGAAGTTTTTTTTAAGGCAGGTTTCTCTGTGGTTTTGGAGGCTGTCCTGGAAATAACTCTTGTTAGATTCACCTGCCTCCCGAGTGCTGGGAGTAAAGGTGTGCACCACCATTAATCTCTTACATTATTTTGAAAGGTGGGCACTAGAGGTGTAAATTTCCTCATATGACTGATTTTACTGTGTGCCAGGAGTAGTAGTTGCAGAGTGCTTTCTATTCTCTCTCTCTCTCTCTCTCTCTCTCCCTCCCTCCCTCTCCCTCCCTCTCTTCCTCCCTCTCTCTGTCCCTTCCTCCCTTCCTCCCATCTTCCCATTCATTAATTCTAGATTTCTGTTGCCTGTCATTCCTCATGAATGTCCACATCTGTCCTTTGAGGGCACCTGGCAGGGTGTGGTACATGGACTTACAGGGAAGAAAAGTTCAAGCTAACCAAGTTTTGTTTTTCTTGTTCATTTTTTTCCTTTTTTAAAATTTTAAATTAGAAACAAGCTTCTTTCATGTGTCAATGCTTGCTCCCTCTCCCTTCCCTCTTCCCCTACCAAATTCCAGCCCCCCACAACTCCTAACCACGTTTTACAGAGAAATTCCTTTTCATTTTGAATTTGATTATTAATTGTATGTTTTTTCTCTGTTATGTGTTAACTATGTTTTATTTACTTGGGACAGCGTCTCTCTGCATAGTCTTTGAATGCACAAAAATAAAATGTTAACCCATAATTCTTCTTTCATGTTCATGTCCTACCCTTTCCTCTCTCTCTCTCTCTGTCTCTCTCTCTCTCCTGTGTGTGTGTGTGTGTGTGTGTGTGTGTGTGATATTTTTGTGATAAACATTCCTGCAGTTGTAGTGGTGCATGACATTAATCCTTGCACTCTGAAAGCAGAGGCTGCTGGATCTCTGTGCTCTGATTTGGCCAGGCACACAGAAAGTATTCCTGGACAGGAAGATTTTTCTACACATTGAGAAACACTGTCTCAAATAAAATATAAAAGTTACCTGGCCTTAATCCCAGGCAGGCAGGCAGGGCTTACTCCTTCCCTCATAATTCAGATTCCCATCACTGTTTTTGTTTATTTGTTTGGTTGCAAGTAGATTATAGTGTGTTTATGACTTTGTATTTAATTATATAGTTTTTCTTGTTGTTTTGTGTTTTGGTTTTGGTTTTCGGAGAGAGATACAGGGTCTACTTGTATCATCCTGGCTATCCTGTTACATAAACCAGGATGGTCTCTAACTCTGAGAGAACAGCAGGCTTCTGCCTCCCAAGTGTTGGGATGAAAAGCATATATCACCACCTCTCAGAAAACTTAAACTTCTTTCTCTCTCTCTCTCTCTCTCTCTCTCTCTCTCTCTCTCTCTCTCTCTCTCTCTCTTCCTTCCTTCCTTTTTCTACCTTGTTTGTTTGTTTGGTTGTTTAGCCCTGCTAGTTCCTGGCAATATAGTTGATGATGTTTGTTCTCATCCTTCAGTGCTGGTTGAATTGCGGACAGACAGATGGAGGCATGGGACTTGTACACAGACACAGACATAGACACACACACAGCCACAACATGCACACACGCACGGCTAGGGGGAGCACTATAATGAGCAAGGTGCTGTCAATGAGGATGGAAATGAGTGACTAGTAGTGAGTGACTAGTTGATACCTTTTAAGACTGTACTGTTTTGAGTGGGATTCGATTGGCAAAGAGAGGCTTGGGAGCTGGGGTGTGGTTTTCAGATCAGGAGTTGAGGAATGTATCTTGGACCTTGAGGCTCCAGTCATATGTTAATGGAAGCTTCACAGGATCCTCCCAAGGGAATGAATGGAGGCCTGCCTGACCTTGAGTGTCCTGTAGCTCACTTGGTTTTGAGTATCTTGTTCCGGTGTAAGTACAGGGACAGATGTCCCAATAGTGATTTCTTGTATTTTTATAAAGAGACCTCTGGCTTCTCTCTTTATTAACACAAATCAGAACTATGAAAATGTTTATCTGAAACCACAATTTTCAGCAGGGAGTGCGGAGGTGGTATATGCCTTTAATCCCAGCAGTCGGGAGGCAGATGCAGGTGGATCTCTGGGAGTTCGAGACGAGCCTGGTCTGTTCTACGAGAGGTGGTTACAGGACAGCCTCCAAGCCGTAGAGAATGTGTTCCTCCCCTACAACTTGAAGCTTGTGCCTCCCATCCACCAGCTCTGTGTCCAGATCATCCAGGTGATCTAGGTCAGGGTCCAGATTCCTACCTAATCACTTTAGTAATCTGAGTGTGCAGTGAGAGTCAGGACCCCCTTGCCCCACTCTCATTACTACTTCCTGTGTCGAGAGATCAGCAGTGCCATCCTACCTCAGAAAACATGCCAACTCTCTCCATTGCAAGGCAGAATGGGGGATGTCAGGGTCACAAGGCCTGTAGAGAATCATCTTGCTATCCCCCACCTCATCTGCCCTTGTAAAACTAGCCATAGTGCCACAGTTCTGTCTGATGTTGAGAGGTCCTGAGTACCCTGTGGCAGCCCCGGATGTCTCTCATGGGTCACTCTTTATGTGTGAAGTCTATAAGGGTGTCTTTCTGTATGTCATACATTTCCTCTTGTTTACAAGTGTGTCTGTTTTTAACTATGTTAAAAATCTTTTGTATGTGGTTTTTGAGATAGAGTCTCACTATATGTAGCCCTGACAGGAACTGGATATGTAGGCCAGTCTGGAAGCAGAGATAGACCTGCCTCTGCTTCCCCTAGTGCTGTGTTGAAAGGGGTGTGCCACTATGCCCAGCAGCAGATATATCTCACACAGCTAGGTAAAAGCTCAAATAAAGATGAAAGATTGTCAGCCAGTGCCAGAAGCCACAACGAGTTTATGTTATACCATCCATGATGGAGGAGGAGTATTTTCTTAGCTTTCACATAGAGCTAGTTACTTCTGTTGATGGTGATGGACAGGGACTGCCCTTTGGCAGTGGAGAGGGAGGGAGACTGTGCCTGGGGCTTGGCAAGAGCGCAATGGGGGTGAGGTATGTTAACCCTCTGAGGAACAGAGACCCCAGCCAGGCCTGGTGACCTCGACTGCCTCTTTTCTGTGTTCCCTGCTTATATTCTGAGGAAGCAAAAGATTGTAGGTGGCTCTCTCAGTGGGACTTGCAGCTTATAACCATACTTAAGGCATGAGTGTCTTTGAGCCCCTAGGAAGTCTGTCAGCCCTTGGTAGTATTTCTCAAGAGTTGACACTGGCAGGGAAAATAAGTATCCTGGTCCCAGACACAGCTTTGGATTTACCCTGGAATGTGCACATGATCAGGTGAAAGCCCCACCTAGTAGTCTTGCCAAGGAACCTGACAACTAAGTCAAGCAAACAAACAAAAAACAACAACAAAAAAATAGATCCACTTTCCCTAAGGGTGTGGTTAAAGAGTCAAACAACTGCGAATGGGCCTGCGGTAGAACTGCAGGAGAGAGAGGGTCAGGACTCTGTGTCCCAAAGTGTCCCAGGCTGGATGTCTAAAGGGATCGAGGCTGGTGATGTACCCCAGCCCTGAGGACTCCCTGCAATGGGAGGTCAGACTCAAGGTTTGGAAATCACAGCCTCAATGCTCAAAGTCCTGTCACTTGCGCATGAAAAGGACTGGAAAGAGGGGCAGAATTCTAGAGCTGTCATGAAAGAGGTTTCTGTTTCTCCTTTGGTAGCAATGCCTTTTTCAAATCCCATATTAGCTTTGAGTGCTAGACTAAACTTCCTCCAGAAAGGTTCAGATGAAGCCTAGTGCCTCAGGCTCCACAGAAGGTTTCTTAACCTGGTCCCTGTTCTGTCACATGTGGATGCATGTACTCCCTGGAACCCACCATGGAGAAGGAACTTGAGGAGCTGGGCTGTGGCCAGTGACCCTGCGCTCCTAGTCCTGTGCCTCCTTCATGTTACAGCTCTTCACTCTGCTCCCTTCTTTCCCCTTAGGAAGGAAGTCGTGCTGTTACACAAACAAAATGACAGCAGCAAAATTACCCCAAGATAACAATATGACCCGCCATAGCCTCACTTAAGTGACTGTCAGTTGCTTGTTGGTGGGACTTTTTTGCTGTTATGCTTTTTATTTTTTATTTTTTCAAGACAGATTTTCACTGTGTAACAACCAACCTGAGGTATCCTGGAACTCATTCTGTAGAGCAGGCTGACCTCAAACCCACTGAGATCTGCCTATTTCTGCCTCCCAAATGCTGAGATGAAGAAAGATGTTGGAATTTTTTTATGCTTGTTTGTTTGTTTTTTTCCCATGTTTTCCTCTGTGTAAAAAATACTGCCTAGCTGTCCTGGCCTGGAGCTCACCTTGTGGAGCAGGCAATTTTTTTATATTTCCTTTTTGATTGTTAGTATTTGCCTGGCTGAGGCTTTCTTCTTAAACACACTGTGAGTGGGGGAGGGGCGTCTAATTGATTCAAGAAGCAAACTGAGGTGAGTTGGGGGAGGGGACACCACACAACTCTGACCACATTTTGTCCTAGTCTGTCTGTCAGGTGAAAAACTCTTAGCCAACATAAGGGATGGTCGATAGCATGAATGTAGTACAGCAATTTGCACTTACCCAAACATGTGGTACTGGAATTATCGTGGTGGGGAAAGAGAGAATGAATGGTGGAAGAAAGACAGTCACTTCCTCCTTGTTAACAACTGTTAGGTGACAGGAAGAGGCCAGAACGGCTGGGTGAGGCGCCGAGACGGTTTAGCGGTGAGCCATGCCCGGGCACAGCTCAGGAACGAGAGCGTGGCCGTCGTCAGAGCCGGGCGAGCGTTGGGGGCTCCGGAGCAGCTGTCGCTGTCGCCGCTGACGTCGCTGTCGCCGAGCCGGAGGACGCGGCCCGGAGAGGCCTGCAGGCCTAGCGCGGCCCGGGGGAGTAAAACCCAGTGCCCTCTGCGCGGCGCCTACCCGGGGAAGATGGAGGAGATTTCGTTGGCCAACCTGGATACTAACAAGCTGGTGGCCATCGCCCAGGAGATCTATGTAGACCTGATAGAGGATTCCTGCCTGGGATTCTGCTTTGAGGTGCACCGGGCGGTCAAGTGTGGCTACTTCTACCTGGAGTTCGCAGACACCGGGAGCGTGAAGGATTTTGGCATCCAGCCAGTGGAAGACAAAGGCGCCTGCAGCCTCCCACTCTGTTCTTTTCCCGGAGAACCTGAGAATGGGCCCCAGCAGGAGCTGCAGCGTTCACCCCCAGAATTCCAGTAGTCACCACGTGAGAGAGGGCGACAGTGACCAGGACAGTAGTGTAGACTGGTCCCCGTGGCTTGGAGGAGTAAGCTAAGTTGGAGAAGAAAAAAAAAGGAAAAAAAAGATAAGAGTCCCAGTTACCCTCAAAGATCTTAGCGTGAATAATAGACAAACAAACAAAAGCGCAAAGAAGAGAATTTAACAATTTGGATCCATTTGGAAGGATACCCAGTGTCAGATCTTACATCCTGGGCAGGACAGTGTCCACAGGCAGCATGCTGTATTTTAAGCTCTATAAAATACACCCGGATGTACAAGATCCCTCCCTGTGCTGCCCTCCGTACACAGGTGAGCAGCTGTGTACCCAGCATCTCAAATTCTTTTGTTTCTCAGATTTTGCATCTGCTTGATGTCAAGGGCTTCCGGCAAAGTTTGGATGCTGTTGATGGTCAGTCAGCTTCAGTGGACTGCTCCTCTGATATCTAAGCCTCCAGTTGGGCCTCTTTGATACACGTGAAAGTCAGGTGTGAGACTTGGGTACTAAAACAAAAATATTAATTCCCGTTTGAATTTGGTAGGAAGCCCAGTCCTTGTCTACAAGAAGTTCAGAACCACCTGTTTCCCAGAGGTCCAGCATATTCTGTGATTTCAGCTGACGTGGGGACAAAGCCTCACCTTTGGCTCATCAAAAGCCCCGTCTTTCCATTCCACTTAGTGGCAAAGGTTTGGCCAAGGCCAAGTTGGTTTACAAGCAGTCGAAGATTTTGTTCCGATGCTGTGAGGATGAAGTAGACCTCTGCAACTGCAGGCCATCTCCACCTGGAAGTTTCGTATCTTGAGCCTCTGTGGACCTAAGTTTGATGGGACAGTCTTTTCCTACTTTAGAGTTACTGGTGATGTAACCAGCCTATGGTTCTGACTCGATGATTGTGATAAGTCACTGTCCTCCAGGGGCACCACAGAACTATTAGAAGGGTGCAGTGGCCAAGCAGGAGACTGTTTGAAAAATTGAGCCAGGAGGGAACTTTTTGCATCTACACTCAGTAATGTGAATGAGTTAATGCTAAGGGTCCTGAAACAGGCCTTGCTTACCTGGTACCTTGTAGAATCTTTTTTCCTTAAATTGGGCAATCAAACTTCTGCTTTGGTGAATTAAGCCCACTGCCACCTTCTCTGCCCTCACAAATGACAGTCCACTGGGTCACCTGGTCCTCCTTGGCAGCAGGAGCTGTTTTTTGGTTTGGGAAGTTAGGAAAAGACCTCCAAATTTCTCTGACTTTGGAGGCTGGGATAGGAGCAGATGGGAAGTGAGCGGTGGATCAAACTGCCCTCTGTGTTAGTCCCTAAGGGAGGGTTGATGGGAGGTAGGAGGGTGGGAGACCTGAGGTGTGCAGAACAGAACGGTGCTGCTTTATTTGAGATGTTTTCTTACCTCATTCTGTGCCCCAGTCAAGGGTCCAGCCTCATCTGTCTGGCTTGGCCATGTTCCTGTCACTGCTCCACTGCCTATCTGGTGCGGCTCTGATTCCCGGTGCTGCTTGCCACTCCATTTCAGTTCATCTCCAGGGTTCCTGCCTCTGAAGCCTGCATGTTTCCTCTTTCCTTCTTTTGTTTTGTTTTTGCTGTTGCTTTCTTAAATTTTTAGGTTTTTATGTTGTTGGTTTTACCTGTTTTTATGGAAGACTGGGAGGAGAATCTTCTCATGGCTCCCTCCCTTTTAAATGGGGATGAGAAAATAACTTAATTTTTTGTTATGTTTTGTTTTTTTGTATTTACATAGAACTCTTTTTCTCTTACATAGAACTGCCTTGCTAGTCTATGCCTCCACTTTGTCATGAGTTCTCTCTTCCCATTGCTGCTTGGATGTTGCCTCTTAGGACTTAGAGCAGAACCATGAATGCTGGTGTACACAAGGATGGAGTTTGCTGTACTCCACTTTCTAACCCTACTGTGGACATGTCTCCCTTTTCCCGGGCTCGCTCTGAACTGGATGAACTGATGTGGGTCACTCAAGAGTTAAGGAAACCACAGTGATTGGGCCTTGAGACTATCTGTTGCTTTCTCAGAGTTTTCCAGCTCAGGGTTAGGGCTTAGTTACAGTTTGATGGAAAAAAATGAAACCTTGGCCAGAAACTAAAGATACTTTTAAAAGATCCCTTGCTACTTGAGTTGTTTCAGCACCTTCAGTGAATTCAAGGAAAAGCGATCTTAAAGATTCCTGTGTACAAGTATTGGGAAACAGAATGAAAGGGAGAAAGGCCATGGCCCGCCCACTCTTGCCTTCAGATAGGGAGCTCAAATGTGACTTTCATAATTTCTTTCTACTCTTTTTCTGGCTAGAACAAGAAGTGGGTGGTAGTTTGGGGTAATAGTTTGCTCACATTACTTCCCTTTGTTTATGTTTTCTGTCTCCATCATCTCCACTAGGGCCATAGCTCCCCACCCTGTGTAGATATAAGGTGGGCTCAGTTCAGCCTTTACTGCCCTGAAGGAACACTACTTTTTTGGAAGCTAATGTTCTCCACCATATAGTTGACAGTGGTTAGGAACTGTCCCTTCCCTGCTTTTCCTGTAACAGCAGAATTCTATACTTCTCTTCAATTAATTGTATTGACCACTCTGTAATCCTATTATGTATCTGGGTGTGTGTGTGTATGGGGGAAAGGGGTTCTTTAAAAATTCTGTGGTTTGTGGTTTTTTCTTCCATAAATAAGTTCCCATTACCGCATGCCCAGGGGCCACTGCCCGGCATTATCGCATGCTGGGATCATTGGGGAGGGTAGTGTGAAACTTACCACTGTCTTTTGTTTTGGAGATTCTTATTTTTTAATAAGTAATCCATCCTATACAAATAGCTATTAACTCTGTGTGTTTCCCTGCCCATATGGCTGCTGGTGTAAATAAATTTTCCCGTTGCTAAACAGTAATAATAAAATTTAAAAAATAAAAAAAAAGAAATAAAAAAAAACAACTGTTAATAACACCAACTAAAATTGCATTGTTCCTCCAAATTAGACAGAGGTGCACTGGAATTTTTTGGGTGGGTAAATTCATGTGTGTGTGTGTGTGTGTGTGTGTGTGTGTGTGTGTGTGTGTGTGAGTGTGTGTGAGTGTGTGTGTGAAAACTCCCTACTCAAAACTGATTTTTTGCTTTTTTTGTTATTTTTTCTGAGAGAGAGAAGATTTCTCTGTGTTCTGAAACTTACTCTGTAGTGCAGGCTGCCCTCAAAATCACAGAGCTCTGCCTGACTCCCCTGTGCTGGGGACTAAAGGTGCTTTCTATCACCCACCATTCAAACAGCATTTTTCTTTTTTCTTTTTTTCGAGACAGGTTTCTCTGTATTGTTTTGGAGCCTGTCCTGGAATTTGCTTGGTAGACTAGGCTTGGACTCAAATTCACAGAGATCCCCTAGCTCTGCCTACCGAGTGCTGGGATTAAAGGCATGTGCCATTACTGCCCAGCCAAACAGCATTTAAAAATCTCTACCAGAGGTATCCTTTTTGTCGTCTTTCTTTTTCTTTTTAAAACTTGAT